>NC_057798.1:467332148-467555269 GCF_018294505.1 Triticum aestivum | reverse complement strand
GAAGGGGGAAAACTGCTCCTGCAGTGCCACGGGGGTTGTAACCTCAAGCGGGGTGTTGACCATCTTAGTAGTGGCTGTGGGCGTATCTGGGGTCGGCTCGGTGGCTACATCCATCTTCTTGGAGCTCTCTGTCTCGTGGGGATCAACATCCCGCATCTGCTCCAATATCGGCAGATCTTTGCCTGGTTCTCCTTGGTCCATCATGAAACTGACGAATACTAGGAGACCACTGAAAGGAAAACACAATCACAATGACAATGAAACAAAAAAGAGAGTGAGGATCGGTTACTGATTTGCAAAAGTTCTTTTTTTATCGAAAATATACCAACATCACGGATCCGCTTACCTTCCCTTCATTGGGAGAGAAGAACAGTGGCAGATGCGAGTGTTGCCTTTCTTGAAGATGGTGAGGGAGAAGGGGATTCAGCGAAGAGTGAAATTATGGTTGCTTCGTCCGTCAAACTTAGACTGCGGGGAGGTGGGGTTTTGTGATACGACGGCTCGTTACTGCCGCGCTACGACCGGGGTGACTCTCCGCCTACATACTGCCTTCTAATTTGGTGGATGGCATTTGGGCCCGCGCGCTGCATGGCCCGCATGTTGGTGAACAGAAGTATAACGGCATTCAGTAGAGGGACACGTTTCAATGACCTAGGAGGAGCCAGAAGCGGTAGAGTGTCTCCACTGTACTAGTAGTAATTGTTTTTCTGGGTAATTGTAGAGTGTCTCCATTGTACTAGTAGTAATTATTTCTCTGGGCCCAAGACAAAACAGCCCATCCACACTAGTAAATAGTAAAATCAATTCAAAATCCCATATATTTACTGAATGAGAGGCGCTACCCACACCCAGCACACCGCCCCCCAAAAAAACTTGGGTGCTCTTCTTCCTCCTCGCTCCCACCCACCTCATGTCAGCTCGCTCCACTCATACCCCCAAATTCCTCACCTCACTCCTACAGAAAACCCCAGCTCCCCTTCTTCCTCACTACTACAGAAAACCCCCAGCTCCCCTTCTTCTTCACTCACACTACAACTAGGCTTGTCATTCGTTACTCTGCTCAAATCCGTGAGCGCGACGCGACACCCTCGAGGAAAATGGAGTCGACTTACCCCGGCGCCAAGAAGATGAGACTCCCGCCAGCGGCGACGCCTGTTGTAGATCCCGCACTCGGCAGCGCGGGGAGAAGCGATGACCCCGCCCCCACCGGATCCCAGGAACTCATAGAATCTTGGGTGGACTGCATCAACGATCTCCCGGATGCCGTCCTTGGGGAGATCATCTCGCTTCTCCCCACCAAGGATTTCTGCCACACCCAAGTCCTCTCAATTCAGTGGCGCCCTCTATGGCGCGTTGTGCCCCTTAATCTCAACTGTCGTCAGCTATCTCTCTTCAATGATTTTGAAATCCCTAGAGACATCATCTCCTCCCACCAGGGCTCCGTTCAAAGCCTCTGCATCCCGTCATGCTACCTGAGCAAGCATACCATGCCCTACACGGTGGACACCTGGCTGAAATCCCCTAAATTCAAAGAACTACAGCTGCTTGAGTTCTACTATTCCCCTGGAAATCACATACCACATACCGAACACCATGAACTTGTGCCCTGAGCACTGATGTCCATCTCGCGGTTTTCCTCCTCTCTCCACACTGCCACCTTTGCGTTGTGCTACCTACCAGACAATCTGGTACTAAACCTTCGACTCCCATTTCTCAAGAAACTTTCACTTGTGCGGGTTCGTATATCTGAGGCGTCATTGCACAACATCATCCACTCCAGTTGCCCTGCCCTGGAGTGCTTGGTGCTGGTTTTCACAGTTAGAATCGGTTGTCTCCAAATAAAGTCGCCAAACCTTGTAAGAATTGGAATTTCTTTTGATGGAAGGCAGCTCATCATCCAAGATGCCCCTTCACTTCAAAGGTTGATCCTTGATTCTAGTTATTCACTATTGCAAATAATTGTCCTCTCTGCGCCTAAACTGGAGACCTTGGGTGTTATACATGATCTTTGTGCTCATTTCAATATGGTGTTTGGCTCCACAGTTCTTCAGGTACTTTATATTATCATTTACACTTGTAACCATAAGCTGCATTTTAAATTTTTGTGCATAAGTTATATATCATCTTGGATTACACATTTTGTACTAATATTATGTTCTATGCTCAATGAAGAGTTTATCCATGGATGGCCTATCAATGGTGCTGGATTCTGTCAAGTTCTTATATATCCAAATGCATAGTTTTGATCTGAACAAGATTATTGGCTTGCTGCAATGCTTTCCATGTTTGGAGAAGTTGTATATAAAGGTGATAATTTCACGCACATTGGAAGCCCGCATATAGTGTACTAGAATTAACCGTTCAGATGTTGCTCTTTCGACACTCTTTTTTTAGACCTTAACTGTTTCCAATCTTCATGTCTATTCAGGCAACAGGACGGGGTAAGAAAGTTATAACCAATCGGTGGATTTGTAAGCATCAGGATTTTCTCACTTCTCATGAGATTCGATTGAAGACAATAACGCTAGAACGATATGTAACCAACCGTGCAAACACTAGATTTGTCACATTCTTCCTGCTGAATGCGACGTTACTATTGTCCATCAGGCTTAAGTTTATCAGCAGCATGGTTTTGACGGATGGGTATGTCGAAGAGCAAAAAAGGGGAGTTTCAGGTGGGCAAAAGAGCTTCTGAATGTGCCGGGCTTCTATTTACAACATATTGTGGTCATAATCCAGTAAATTTTATGACCCAGGATGTTCATTCTATGGACCTGACCGATCCATTTGACTGTGACTGCCGAAAATAGTGCTGGAGTTAGATGTTGTCGCCCTTTTCAACATGGTTTTTTTGTAAACCTGATGAACAATTAACCCTCGTGCTTTTCTACAGTTTGTAAGCTGGAGTTAGATGTTCCTGCCCTTTTCAACTCGGTTGTGACTGTCATATTTTCTTTGAAACAAGGCAAATGGCTTGCCATTCGTTTAATTTAGAGTGAAATATTGTAACAAATCCCAACCAAGGGAAATAACATCACTCTCACCGGCTGCTTGAGCTTACTGTGCATTACAGAAGCCAAGTGATTAGCCCCCACCAGCACCCACAAACTTATTTTGAACTAGCACATCAAATGGGCTGTAAATTTTCATAGGAAAGGTTGCATGACCGTGACAGATTTGGATTCTGACATTTGGGACCCGCGAGGAAATAGCCTATCCAAGGTGGTGTCGACTTATAGCCAGTCAACAAACGATTCTGCCTACCAGCTGTTGGATTCACATCCAACATCTGTCGTGTATCTTCTATCTCTTGTCTTCTTCTTCCTCCAGCTGCCCAAACCAAACCACCCCATCGGCTCCGCCTGCTCCCGCCTCCCATGGCTGGCTACGCCTCCGCCGCCCTACCGTATGTACCCTCCAATGTTGGCCAGTCCCTCCCTCTATTCCCCCACACATCATGTTATTCTCCGGCGATGTCAGCCCCAACACGCACACGCACTCGAACCAATCGACCCTCGTACTCCCCTCCGACTGCGACTAGACCGGCGCATCTTCCACGACTGTACATGGAGAGGATGACAGTAGGGACCCACCAGCGTCATGGCAGTACGCAAGCAAGTGCCTCTATATTACAAGCCCAAAAATATGGTTCCTCCTAATGGTTGGACATCTAGGGCTCACGCCATTGTCAACATAGTCAATAAACGAGAGAATTACACTATGAGCGGCTGACACCGGGGACCCAGCAGGTCGCGAAGTTTTTTTTTGAGGAACAAGCAGTTGTTATTTATACTAGTTTTAGCGATGGATCAGGGTAACAACGGGGCTGTGCGGGGGTTGTGGCATGTGGCCCGTCTAGCCAGGGTTTTATTTATGTTTACCACATCATGAGCCCGATTGTTTTTTTTCTTGCTGAAAATGGCTCGCCCAGTTCTATTTTTTAAAAATAAATACCCAAATAAGGCCTACTTGCTTTATCAGCCCTGCTGGGCTGCAAATCTTTCAAGACGAGGAGAGTTTCATTCGATTTGCCCAGAAATGGGATGTACATTTTTAAAACACATCAAACCGGCAATTAGTTTCAGTTTTTTTTCATTACAAGATTTTAAATTCCATTGATTTTTATGCATGGACAATTATTTGGATTTTATATTTATATAAATTATTTTTCAAAATAGTTTGAATGTCAATCGATATTTCTGGATTAAAAACAGATGACCGCACCGAAATATGCAAAATTTCGTATACTTTTTAACCGTGGCCACAATATGGGGTGTAATGCTAACAAAAAGAAGATGGGCTCCAAAAAAATTCTTAAGAATTAATGGGTTGTACATTATTAGAAATAATGGTAGATGGGTTGTATGCTGTTTTCCACATATTTGAGGCTGACTTGTGCGTCTACTACAGGTTGAGGCGTATGCTTTCATAAAAAAAAAGGTTGACGCACACACAACGCCCTGTCAACTTAGTCAACACACGAGAGCAGTGACTATTGGATGACCATCCAACGGCTGTCGTGCTTCTTCAATCTCTGCTCTTCATGCTCTAGCCACTCAAACAAGCGCCGGCGGGACTGCCTGCTCTCTCCTCTCGCGGCCGGCTATGCTGCCACGCAGGCCTCACGGCCCCACCGTACTCTCATCGCTGGCCTAGCCATCCCTCTACCCACCCACACCTGTTGTTATTCTCCGGGGATGGCAGACAAACCAGTAAACCCTCGTACTCCTCCGTGTGGGAAATAACTGCCGAGTGTTCCCTGGCTCCGTGTCGTTCCCTTCACAGGCCTCACCGTCGTCCACCGCCCTGGTGCTCTCGGCGCGGCCTGGTCAACGTGGTCAATGAATGACATCCATCGGAAGTGGACTGTACGTGGAGAGGCTGACAGCTGGGTCCACGGCTTCACGCAAGGAAATGCCTCCTTATTATGCGCAAAATAATGATTCCTCGACCTAACAGCTAGGACCCATAGGAAGGGCCTCTGTATTTCACGAAAAAAACGTTCCCCCCGCTGACAGGTCGGACCCACCAGCTATATCTTCGCACGCAAGGAAGTGCCTCCTTATTATGCCCAAAAAATGAATACCCCCTGCTAGCTGGGACCCACCATATTGTTGGGTTGACTTGTGGGCCTACTAAGTTGATGGGGACGGAGGGATTTGTCAACTTAGTCAATACTCCAGTGACCGTATGATGTCCATCCAACGGCCATAGTACTTCTTCAACCTCTGGTCTTCTTGCTCCAGCTGCCCAAAGCAACGCCGGTCGTGCCGCCTGCTCCTGTCTCCCATGGCCGGTTGTGCTACCGCAAAGGCCTCACCGCCCCCATACTACTCCCACCACTGGCCAGGCCATCCCTCCACTCACCCACACCCCCTGTTATTCTGCGGCAACGGCAGCCTCACACCGCAGCCGAACCAATGAACCCTCGTACTCCTCTCCGCGTGGGCATTCACTGCCGCGTCTTCCCCGACTCCACACCGTCCCCTTCCTAGGCCTCACCGTCATCCACCGCCGTGGTGCTCTCGGCGCGGTGTGGTCAATGTGGTCAACGACCGACTTCCATCAGAAGAGTACTGTACATGGAGAGGCTGGCAGCTGGGTCCACGGCAGCCGCAAGGAAGTGCCTCCTTATTACGCGGAAAATAATTATTCCTCCACCTAACAGCAGGGACCCACCGCACGGGCCACTAGTATTTCGTGAAAAAAAATGTTTCCCCCTGACTGTTGGGACCCACCGGACGGGCCAACGTATTTCGGGGAAAAAATGTTCCCCCCGCTGTCAGCTCGGACCCATCGGAAGTGCCTCCTTATTACGCACAAAAAATGAATACTCCCCCTGCTAGCTGGGACCCACCTTGGTGGGAGGCTGACTTGTGGGCCTACTAAGTTGACGGGGACGGAGGGCTTTGTCAACTTAGTCAATATGAACGATTCTAGCTCTAGTGACCATGCGATGTCCATCCAACGGCCGTAGTGCTTCTTCAACCTCTGGTCTTCTTGCTGCAGCCGCCCAAAGCAGCGCTAGTCGTGTCGCATGCTCCTGCCTCCCGTGGCCGGCTGTGCTGCCGCGGAGGCATCATCGCCCCCTACTATTCCCACCGCTGGCCAGGCCCTGCGACGACGGCAGCCTCACATCGCAGCCGAACTAGTGAACCCTCGTGCTCCTCTCCGTGCGGGCTTCCACTACCGCGTCTTCCCCGGCTCCGTGTCGTCCCCTTCCTAGGCCTCGCCGTCGTCCACCGCCCTAGTGCTCTCTGCGCGGCGTGGTCGACGTGGTTAGGGAACGACTTCCATTGAAGAGTACTGTACGTGGAGAGGCTGACAGCTGGGTCCACGGCGGCCGCAAGGAAGTGCCTCCTTATTACGCGCAAAATAATTATTCCTCCACCTGACAGCAGGGACCCATCGGTCGGGCCACCGTATTTCGTGAAAAAACGTTTCCCCCTGACTGCTGGGACCCACCAGCTACACCTTCGCACGCAAGGAAGTGCGTCTGGGAAAAAACGATTTGCCCCCCTGACTGCTGGGACCCACCAGCTACATCTTCACACGCAAGGAAGTGCCTGACAGTCGGGACCCACCTGGTCGAAGCGTACGTAGCGTTGTCATTCTGGTCAGGAACGTGTACGTACATATTGGTCGATGTACAGGTGTGCACGTGTCGTAGTAGAAGCGCGCACGTGTCGTAGTACAGGCGCGCACGTAGCATGTACACGTATGTACAGCGGCCAGTGTGCAAGAAATAAAATACGACCACGTATGTGTACATGCGGGCGGGGTCTCTAACGCCTACTCGCGCATACGTACGGCCAGGGCTCGTGTACATGGCTGGGTCGGAACGAAGAAACATTGTCGTCATCGTGTTCATGGGGAGCCAACCGGCTGGGTCGGAACGGAATGCGTCCTCGTGTTCATCGTGAGGGCTTGGACGGAACAGGCGATGGAAACGAGGCCTGGTGTACCGTAGAACAGAGGAAACGGCCTTGTGTTCGACCGGCCACATTCGAAACGGGATCATGTTCATCGGGAGGGGTCTGGCGTACCGCAAAACAGAGGAAACAGACCTCCTACGGTCGAAACGGGGGTCCTGTTGATCGGGAGGGGTGTGGCATACCGCAAAACGGACAAAACGGACTTGTGTTGGAGCGCTATGGTCGAAACGGGGGTCCTGTTCATCGGGAGGGGTGTGGCGTACCGCAAAACGGGACTCCACGGGATACTGTTCATCTCCACCGTCAATCTCCTCCAGCCTCCACGGGCTACTGTTCATCCACCGTCGGCCTCCTCTAGCCTCCACCTGCGATTGTTCATCCATGGGCTCCTGTTCATCCAGCCTCCACCGCGCGCTACTGCATCGGCTACTGTTCAACCACCCCTCTCCACAGGCTCCTGTTCAACCACCCCTCCACGGGACACTGTTCATCCACCCCTCCACCATCTACTGTTCATCCAGCCCTCCACGGGGTCGTCCTATTCATCCAGTCCTCCACGGGGTCCTGTTCATCCAGCCCCAACTGGCTCGATCGACCGGGGTCCTGTTCATCCACCCCATCGCTCACTGTTCATCCCCCCCCCCCCCCCCCGCAATGCTCACTATTCATCCAGAGGCAGCATCGATCGGCTTCAGTTAGCAGCAGTAGCGAAGGAATCGCTCAATCAGGTTCAGTTCACAGCCATCGATCGATCGCTCGGGTTCAATAACGCGTAGCCTGCAGTGCAATCGCTCGGGTTTAGTTAGAGCTCAACGCCTCGCTCGGGTTCAGTTAGAGCCAATGCCTAGCACACACGCGCGTACGTGTACGAGAGAAACGCGCATCGCCCGGCCCCCGACCACCCACCTAACCGGGAACTCGCCGAAATTTTCCTCGCCCTCGCTTCTACCACGGTTTTTTCCATCATGGGCGGCCCAAAGAATGTCATGCAACTGCATCTCCGGTCCGCCCAGGACGAAAAACCCATTTTCTGTCATGATTTTTCGTCATAGAAGAAGGAGCCCACCACATCTATGATGATACCGGGTTTTTTCACAATTATCATCATAGAAGTGTCATAAGTATGACAGAAAAAAATCGTTCGGCCCAAAATGTCACGGATGTGCCTTTTTTTTGTAGTGTAGGAGTCCACCTCCCAAGAGAGGGGGAAGGAAGGAGAGGGAGAGGGAGTAGGAAAGGGGGGCGCCGCCCCCCTTCCCTAGTCCAATTCGGACCCAAGGGGGAGGTGGCGTGCGGCCTGCCTTGGCCGCCCCTCTCTCTCTCTCCACTAAGGCCCAATGTGGCCCATTATTTCCCCGGGGGGTTCCGGTAACCCCTCCTGCACTCCGGTTTTTTCTGAAACTTTCCGGAACACTTCCGGTGTCTGAATATAGCCGTCCAATATATCAATATTTATGTCTCGACCATTTTGAGACTCCTCGTCGTGTTCATGATCTTATCCAGGACTCCTAACAAACTTCGGTCATCAAAAACACATAACTCATAATACATATCGTCATCGAACGTTAAGCGTGCGGACCCTACGGGTTCGAGAACTATGTAGACATGACCAAGACACATCTCCGGTCAATGACCAATAGTGGAACCTAGATGCTCATATTGGCTCCTACATATTCTATGAAGATCTTTATCGGTCAAACCGCATAACAACATACGTTGTTCCCTTTGTCATCGGTATGTTACTTGCCCAAGATTCAATCGTCGGTATCATCATACCTAGTTCAATCTCGTTACCGGAAAGCCTCTTTACTTGTTATGTAATACTTCATCCCACAACTAACTCATTAGTCACATTGCTTGCAAGGCTTATATAGTGATGAGCATTACCGAGAGGGCCCAGAGATACCTCTCTGAAACACGGAGTCACAAATCTTATCTCGATCTATGCCAACCCAATAAACACCTCCAGAGACACCTGTAGAGCACCTTTATAATCACCCATTTATGTTGTGATGTTTGGTAGCACACAAAGTGTTCCTACGGTATTCAGGAGTTGCATAATCTCATAGTTTGAGGAACATGTATAAGTCATGAAAAATGCAGTAGCAATGAAACTATAACGATCATAATGCTAAGCTAACGGATGGGTCATATCCATCACATCATTCTCCTAATGATGTGATCCCGTTCATCAAATGACAACACATGTCTATGGTTAGGAAACATAACCATCATTGATTAATGAGCTAGTCAAGTAGAGGCATACTAGGGACACTATGTTTTGTCTATGTATTCACACATGTACTAAGTTTTCGGTTAATACAATTCTAGCATGAATAATAAACATTTATCATCAAATAAGGAAATAAATAATAACTTTATTATTTCCTCTAGGGAATATTTCCTTCATAGTGTTCAACGGATGTTATGTTTGATTAAATGTACTCGGGTGGCAGAAACCATGCTATGAATCCGCGCTATGATTGCACCTTTTGTGTTAATTTTATCCTCCTGTGCGGCCGTTTATTATTTACACTTCTGAAGGTTGCCAGTCATTGGCTTCTGCCCCCATGTAAATAGTACAGGGGTGTTCGCGAACACATGGTCGCACTTTATCCAACGTCTTGGACCTTAGAGGAGGCGTTTGTGCGATGAACTAGGAAATCAGATTATGCGGCTTTATTACCTTCACTTAGCCATAGGAGTCCATTGGTGGGGTTAGTTAGTAACCGCTATTGCATTTTGTGGCAATTAGGATTATGGTGCCTTTGCAATGCGGCTAGTCAAGTCCCAGCCCCTCGTGTGACATGGCAAGAATCGCTAACGATCTGTAGTATAACACCAAGTCATCGGATTGTTGGCCGGCTCTCGCTTATCATGACGGTCAGTTTACGGCTTTCTCTATTGAGGTACTTAGCCGGACGAACCAGAAATATAAACGCAGTAGTTCTCCATTTACTACCTTAGCCCAACTGGTGGAACGTAAGGTGGTAAGCACAGGAGCCGGTGTAACGCCCCAGATACAACTTTCCATATTCGTAACTCCACCTCTTGCCTTTTCCGGAGATGTGATATGATTTTTCCTTCGTGATTGGGTTTTTGTATTTTGTTTTGCATTTTGTTCTTGTTATGCATCTCGTCTCATGTCATCATTCGCATTGCATCGGCATCGTTTTCTTAAAACTTGCATTCGTTCGTCGTTGCCGTTTCTCCCTTTTGCCTTCATCACCTTCCCTCGGATCGCCTTGCCCGCGCTGACCGTTCCAGACCAATCGGGTTTTTGCTTCCCTCTTGACCGTGACGACCAAACACCCCTCGCGTGCGCGTCCGAAACTTGCCCGAACCCGACCCGCTCAGTCTTTACCGTTGGTTCCGGATCATCCCCAAACATCTATAAAACATCCCCGTTTTCTTATTTGGACTTCCTAAGCCTATTTTTCTCGGACCGTCTGATTTCGATCCGAGGGTTGAGATAGCCTCTATCCTAATCCACGTGATGTATATATAATCACCCAACCCTAGATCCTAGGCGCCTTGCCCCATCCTTCCTTTCCCTCCACCGCCACCCGACCAAATCCCTTCGCTCTCGGGATCCTCCTCTAGCCAACCACGCGCATCCATCTCCCTCCTTGCTTTCATCCTCGAGCCAATCCCCTCGCTCGATCCAGCAACCGTCCAAGCCTCCACCTTCCCTCGATCCAAAATCCCTTCGGGCTTCTCTTGCGTCGATCCCTGAGCTCCATAGCCACCTCCACACGCCCTCGTCCACCAACACCTGAGGCTCCTGCCTCCTCCTCGTCGCCTCGCACCTCACCCCGGTGTTCCCGACTGCCTCGTCCCCGTGCTCGTCCCTGTGCTCATCCCTCCAATGCCCGAGCAAGGATTTCCCCTCGGCCCCGGTGCCTGCAGCTCCTCTAGGCCTCCCGTCTGCTATAGCATGTGCTCCGACGACCGGAGCCCATGACCAGGCCGGCCCCGTCGCGCCACCTCTCCCTTCCCCTGTTTCCCTCTATCTCTTCGTCTCTCTTTCTCATAGTTCCCTTCTCTCGACAGGGAAACCCATCGCTGTCATGCGCCCGGATTTGCTCGTCTTAGCCGCCGTCCAAGCCCATTCCCGGCCAGATCCGTCGTCCTGGAGACTCGCGCCCTTGCCGGACCTCCCCTGCTTCGCCTTGGTCCACCGTCGTTGTCCATAGCGCCGCCCTTCGCCAAGTCCACTGCAGCTGCATCCTCTGTTTTCCTGCATCGAGCACCAACAGCGAGCGCCTCGCTCGACCGGATCCAGCCGGCCCAGCTTGCTCGCCCCAGCCCAGCACCGAGCCGGCCCAAGTGCCGTGGTGAGCTGCCCCCCAGCTCATGTTCCTGCTAGGACAGCCAGTTTCGGCCCATGCCATGTTTTTTTAGCGTTTGCGAATTTGTCCAATTTTCCAGAAACTGCATATTTACAGATTGCACCCTAAACTTCATGCATTTATATCTCACAAACCGTGCATCGGATTAAAATGTTTTAAATATGAAAAATGCTTAGAATTTTATCTAGTTTCACAATATGCCATTTTCATCCATGTTTAAAATGTTTAAAATGATGTTTGATTTAATTTGCTTAAATGCCATGTTAAAATGGTTTATTTCATAACTAAATAACCGTAGCTCCAAATTAATTAAACTATATATGTAAATGGGGTGGAAAATGCCTAGTTTAACATGGTGCACTTTATTTTCCTGTTTAACAACCTTAAAATATGGTTTAGGGCAGAACAGTACCGAATTCATAAATATGCATATGAGGTTTTTCCGGAATTGTTGTTTGTTGTTCCGGCCTCATTTAAACTTGCCTAAATAGTTAGTTTTCATATGCTTCACCTCTTGCCATGTTTAACAACATTTAATATTGTTTGGTAGCTTATATGAGATTAAACTAAATATGTCAATGTGGTGTTTTGTCAATATGCAACTCGTTGCATATTGAGCTCCACCTAACTTGTAGTATTGTTTGTTGCACTTTGCCATGCCATGCCTCATTTAAAGCAGACATGCATCATACTTGTTTGTGCATCATGCCATGTTTATGCTTGTGCATTTACCATGTTGTTTGTTTATTTCCGGTATTGCTTCTTCTTGATAGTTCCGGTAACGTTGCGATTGTGAGGATTCCCTCGACTATGCCCGTTCGTCTTCTTCATGGACTCGTTCTTCTTCCTAGCGGGATTTCAGGCAAGATGACCACTACCCTGGATCTCACTACTATCATTGCTATGCTAGTTGCTTCGTTCTATCGCTTTGCTGCGCTACCTATCTTTTGCTCATCAAGCCTCCCAAATTGCCATGAACCTCTAACCTTTGACACCCTTCCTAGCAAACCATTGTTTGGCTATGTTACCGCTTTGCTCAGCCCCTCTTATAGCGCTGTTAGTTGCAGGTGAAGTTGAAGATTGCCCCATGATGGACAGGATTATGTTGGGATATCACAATATCTCTTATATTTATTAATGCATCTATATACTTGGTAAAGGGTGGAAGACTCGGCCTTATGCCTGGTGTTTTGTTCCACTCTTGCCGCCCTAGTTTCCGTCATACCGGTGTTATGTTCCCGGATTTTGCGTTCCTTGCGCGGTTGGGTGATTTATGGGACCCCCTTGACAGTTCACTTTGAATAAAACTCCTCCAGCAAGGCCCAACCTTGGTTTTACCATTTGCCTCACCTAGCCCTTTTTCCCTTGGGTTTCCGGAGCCCGAGGGTCATCTTTATTTACCCCCCCCCCCCCCGGGCCAGTGCTCGTCGTGAGTGTTGGTCCAACCTGTCAGTCGTCGGTGGCCACCAGGGGCAACTCTGGGATGGCCTACCGGAAGTTTGGACAATCCGGTGTGCCCTGAGAACGAGATATGTGCAGCTCCTATCAGGATTTGTTGGTACATTTGGGCGGCTTTGCTGGTCTTGTTTTACCATTGTCGAAATGTCTTGTAAACCGGGATTCCGAGTCTGATCGGGTCTTCCTGGGAGAAGGTATATCCTTCGTTGATCGCGAGAGCTTATCATGGGTTAAGTTGGGACACCCCTGCAGGGTATAAACTTTCGAAAGCCGTGCCCGTGGTTATGGGCAGATGGGAATTTGTTAATGTCCGGTTGTAGATAACTTGACACCAGATCCGAATTAAAACGCATCAACCGCGTGTGTAGCTGTGATGGTCTCTTTTCGGCGGAGTCTGGGAAGTGAACATGGTTTTTGGGTTATGTTTGACGTAAGTAGGAGTTCAGGATCACTTCTTGATCATTGCTAGCTTCATGACCGTTCCTTTGCTTCTCTTCTCGCTCTTATTTGCGTATGTTAGCCACTATATATGCTTAGTCACTGTTGCAACCTCACCACTTTACCCCTTCCTTTCCCTTTAAGCTTTGCTAGTCTTGATACCCATGGTAATGGGATTGCTGAGTCCTCGTGGCTCATAGATTACTACAACAACTGTTGCAGGTACAGGTTATGCGATGATCATGACGCGAGAGCGATGTTTGCTTGTATTGGAGTTCTTCTTCTACTTCTTCGATCAGGGGATAGGTTCCAGGTCGGCAGCCTGGGCTAGTAGGGTGGATGTCGTTTGAGTTTCTGTTTGTGTTTCATCCGTAGTCGGATGATGCTCTTATGTATTGTGATGTTGTATTCATGTGGCATTGTTTGCCTCTTGTATGAATCCCCATCTATTATGTAATGTTGATGTAATGATATCCACCTTGCAAAAGCGTTTCAATATGCGGTTCAATCCTTGGTAGGACCTTCAAGTCTCTTTAGGATAGTATCGCATATTGGGCGTGACAAGTTGGTAATCAGAGCCTCGACCAACCATAGGAGCCCCCTTGATTGTTGGCCGTTGTTGAGTCTAGAAGAAAACTATTTTGAGTCTTAGGATTATATATATCGGAGAGTAGGATTATTTTTACTCCTCAGCCCCCTTCGTCGCTCTGGTGAGGTCTCCTGACGTAGATGTTTTGACTTTCCTCTCCTCAAATTTCACTAAAAAAATTTAGGATCACGCGGGTATCTTGGAATCGTTCCGATGGTTTTGTGACGAGAACATTGTTCTTGGTGCCTCCTGTCTTTTATGTGGCAGTGACCCGGGGAGTTGAGCTCCGAGGTGTTGTCGTCACAACTTTATCGTTGCAGTTCTGGAATACCTGAGTTTTGCCGACATTGAAAATCTCTTTTATGCAGTTGTTGGTGAGATAACCTCGACGCCACCCAGTACTGGGGTGGGAGTTCGGGAGTATTGCCATAGCTCGTATAACAGATTCTTTTCGAAGGTTGAGGTACATGATTTCCGGAGTTTTCTTGGTTATGTGTTGACGGATGGATACAGCTGGATGTAGGGATTGTTAGTTTGGGTGAGATATATTGCTTCCGCTGTCTCCCCAACACCTGATTGCATAACCAGAAAGTTTCGGGAGTTTTATAGGTGGGAATTCAAGTAGCTCCTAGATTATCTTTCCGACAGATGCCTGATATGGGATTGGGTAAATCTCTATCATATGTATTTGTTCCGGCTTATTCTGCAAGCCAAATCCTTTGTTTTGTTTTGAGTTGTGGTATTCGAGTTGCTTCAATGTCAAGTGTTGATTCCATACCTTTCAAGCGGTGTTCTCATATTTCTATGGGAGTACTAATCCTTTTGATCATCGAGATTGTCATGTTAATTCTTTTCCAACCGGCGTGCTTCTCTTCAACTGGATCCGATCATTTTCAACATCCGCAAGATCAATTCTAAGTTTTCTCAATGGTGTTTGTTCCATTTTCCCCAAGTTGCCTTTGTTTTCCCGCCCTCCCACCCTTTTTCTTCAAGGACTCATATATTTTAATCAAGTATCCATTTATTCGTGTGAAGTCTCTTCACTCTTTTCAATCAATGTTCTTATCCGGTGATTCTCAGGAAGATACTAACGGAGCTTCAAGTTCATCACCCTCTGTTCTTTTTTCTTCTCCGGTGGATTTAATTCAAGCTTTCGGTGTTGATCATATCCCTTTCCTCATTTCAAATGTTTTTCCACGTCGATGCGCCTCTTAATTGTTCACCTCTTTCTATTCTTATCCGGAGTGCTCAAGATATCTCAGAAGACTTGTGTTTCCATTCTCAATCCGTTCAAGATATTTCGAGGTTGTTATCTCATTCAAGTCATTTAATTCAACCGGTGCAATTTCCCTTTCAAGTAATTTTTCGAAGGTGTATATTTTGAGTGGGCCCTAACCCACAGGTCTTCTCCCAGGATCTTACCTGACTCTTCTAATTTTCCCAGGGCTTCTAAAATTCTTTTCAAAGTTTGATGTAAGAATGAATTTTCATCAGTCACATGCCTTCTCCAAGGTTGCTTTCAAATTCTTTTCATCTTTGGCTCAACCTTTCCTCTTTTAATCCTTCCGGAGTTTCTCAACAATTCATGGTGGTTCTCATCAATCATTCTCAACATTTGAAGGCCGAAGAAGAGTTTCTCTTAAATCTTGCTCCATTCTCTTCAAGATTCATGGTTCTAGCATTATGACATCCTCTCATAATTGTTTTCGTTATGAGAATTCTTTTCACCCATCCGGAGCATTTCGTGAGTTGTTTCCATTTCTTTCCTTCGAAGGCCATCATGTCATAATTCTTCATTCTCAGCGTGTAGCTATCATTCTCCAAATCTTACCGGTGAATCGTTCAAATATCCTCTAATCAGTTCATGGTCTCTTCATTCTCATGTATCTAAATCCCCTCAAGTATCTTCATTTGTTTTCCAATTCTTCCCGGTGAATTGTGCCTTTGCTACTTTCATTTTCAATTCTTATGGTGGTTCGTTCAAGATTACTCTTCCTTTGCTACCGTATCATTTCATTCGTTGTTTCCAATCCCACCGGTGGTTCCATCTATACCTTCTCAAGTTTGCGCTATCTCTCTCTTAATCCATCATTTCTACGGGAATAAGTAGTATGCCAAATCCAATGTTTGTCATCAATTTAAATTGGTGAAGGATACACATGACATAATTCTTATTCTTGTTTCATCCAAGTGATTAATTCCTTCTTTTGGAGTTTGTTTATCAGGAAGTAATTCTCGGTTTCAAGTTATTCATCTTTCTTGTCCGGAGTTCAAAGTTTACTCATTTTGTAGCTCCATCTAAATCATTGCAAGGCTTCAATTCTGGTTCTCTTCAACCTCCAATTCTTCTTCATAATCATTTTCGTTTCTGGAGATCTTCCAAGAGGCTCCTCATGGGGGTTCATCAAGGATTTAATTCATTCTCGAAGTGTTCTTCAAGATTCTTGTGGGAGGAGTTCAAGTATTCTTCTTTTGCATTCCAAAGTGCAATTCTCTCTATCTTATCTATTGAGGTGGTGTTATATCATTCTTGACAATTTCTATTCATGTTTCGTGATTCACATGTGGTCAAGAATGAGGTATTTTAAACCCATCACTTTCTTCCTTGGAGTTATCTTGGGTTATATTTCACCTAAAGCCTTCCCGAAGGAATGTTGCTAATTGTGGTGCTTATCAATGACCCAAGTTCTCCAATTATCCTCTTGGTGAAAGAAGTTTCTCTTATCTTCATTGATCTCAACCAATCAATTGTTTCTGTTAGTGGCCGGTTGTCACCTCATCATTTTGAGATGTTTGCCATAAGCCCATAACAAGCTTGTGCTTTTCGTTGTTGATTTTCCAACAACTCCGTTCAATTCTTCTTTGCAAGCATGCTTTCCAAGTTCATTTGTGACAGAAGATGACATTTTCTTATCCGTCCCTTTATCCCAACAATCTAAATTATATTCTTTTGTTCCGGAGGCATTGTGATGTTGCTCTTTTCACTCATCATCTCGAATTGTGAGGATCGTGTTCTTTTCTTGCTTATCCATTTAACTGGAATGTTGTGTCTATCATTCCTCTTTTAACCGGAGTCTCATCCAAGTTTTTTCATTTTGCCAAGTTCATATTCTATTCCTTCCATTTTTAACCGGAGTGTTGTCCGAATTTGATCTTCCTTGTTCCTTGTTATCTCATTTCAACCAGAGTGGTCTCAATTCTTTCTTGTCCATTGTACTCGCCATTCATAGCTTTGGAACCTCCAAGGTACACATGGTGTTCCTTGTTTCTATTTTCTACCGCAGTGCTATCGATTGTGTTCAACTCCGTTGTGTTCTTTCTCTCCACTTTTCAACCTCTCAAGGTTCTTTGGTTTCACTCGTTTGTCGAAGAACCAATTTAGTTTACCTCTTATCATCCTCTTCCTTTCCCCTCCGGTGCCATCCTAGATCTCGGGACGAGATCCTCTCGTAGTGGTGGAGTGTTGTAACGCCCCGGATACAACTTTCCATATTCGTAACTCCAACTCTTGCCTTTTCCGGATATGCGATATGATTTTTCCTTCATGATTGGGTTTTTGTCTTTTGTTTTGCATTTTGTTCTTGTTATGCATCTCGTCTCATGTCATCATTCGCATTGCATCGACATCGTTTTCTTAAAACTTGCATTCGTTCGTCGTTGTCGTTTCTCCCTTTTGCCTTCATCACCTTCCCTCTGATCGCCTTGCCCGCGCTGACCGTTCCAGACCAATCGGGTTTTTGCTTCCCTCTTGACCGTGACAACCAAACCCCCCTCGTCTGCGCGTCCGAAACTTGCCCGAACCCGACCCACTCAGTCTTTACCGTTGGTTCCGGATCATCCCCAAACATCTATAAAACATCCCCGTTTTCTTATTTGGACTTCCTAAGCCTATTTTTCTCGGACTGTATGATTTCGATCCGAGGGTCGAGATACCCCCTATCCTAATCCACGTGATGTATATATAATCACCCAACCCTAGATCCTAGGTGCCTTGTCCCATTCTTCCTTTCCCTCCGCCGCCACCCGACCAAATCCCTTCGCTCTCGGGATCCTCCTCTAGCCAACCACGCGCATCCATCTCCCTCCTTGCTTTCATCCTCGAGCCAATCCCCTCGCTCGATCCAGCAACCGTCCAAGCCTCCACCTTCCCTCGATCCAAAATCCCTTCGGGCTTCTCTGCGTCGATCCCTGAGCTCCATAGCCACCTCCACACGCCCTCGTCCGCGAGCACCTGAGGCTCCTGCCCCCTCCTCGTCGCCTCGCACCTCACCCGGCGTTCCCGACCGCCTCGTCCCCGTGCTCGTCCCTGTGCTCGTCCCTCCAACGCCCGAGCGAGGAGTTCCCCTCGGCTCCGGTGCCTGCAGCTCCTCTGGGCCTCCCGTCTGCTATAGCTTGTGCTCCGATGACCGGAGCCCATGACCAGGCCGGCCCCGTCGCGCCACCTCTCCCTTCCCCTATTTCCCTCTATCTCTCTGTCTCTCTTTCTCATAGTTCCCGTCTCTCGACAGGGAAACCCATCGCTGTCATGCGCCCGGATTTGCTCGTCTTAGCCGCCGTCCAAGCCCGTTCCCGGCCAGATCCGTCGTCCTGGAGACTCGCGCCCCTGCCGGACCTCCCCTGCTTCGCCTTGGTCCGACGCCGTTGTCCATCACACCGCCCTTCGCCAAGTCCACTGCGGCTGCATCCTCTGTTTTCCTGCATCGAGCACCAACAGCGAGCGCCTCGCTCGACCGGATCCAGCCGGCCCAGCTTGCTCGCCCCAGCCCAGCACCGAGCCGGCCCAAGTGCCGTGGTGAGCTGCCCCCCAGCTCCTGTTCCTGCTAGGCCAGCCAGTTTCGGCCCATGCCATGTTTTTTTTAGCGTTTGCGAATTTGTCCAATTTTCCAGAAACTGCATATTTACAGATTGCACCCTAAACTTCATGCATTTATATCTCACAAACCGTGCATCGGATTAAAATGTTTTAAATATGAAAAATGCTTAGAATTTTATCTATTTTCACAATATGCCATTTTCATCCATGTTTAAAATGTTTAAAATGATGTTTGATTTAATTTTCTTAAATGCCAGGTTAAAATGATTTATTTCATAACTAAATAACCGTAGCTCCAAATTAATTAAACTATATATGTAAATGGGGTGGAAAATGCCTAGTTTAACATGGTGCACTTTATTTTCCTGTTTAACAACCTTAAAATATGGTTTAGGGCAGAACAGTACCAAATTCATAAATATGCATATGAGGTTTTTCCGGAATTGTTGTTTGTTGTTCCGGCCTCATTTAAACTTGCCTAAATAGTTAGTTTTCATATGCTTCACCTCTTGCCATGTTTAACAACATTTAATATTGTTTGGTAGCTTATACGAGATTAAACTAAATATGTCAATGTGGTGTTTTGTCAATATGCAACTCGTTGCATATTGAGCTCCACTTAACTTGCAGTATTGTTTGTTGCACTTTGCCATGCCATGCCTCATTTAAACCGGACATGCATCATACTTGTTTGTGCATCATGCCATGTTTATGCTTGTGCATTTACCATGTTGTTTGTTTATTTCCGGTATTGCTTCTTCTTGATAGTTCCGGTAACGTTGCGATTGTGAGGATTCGTTCGACTACGCCCGTTCGTCCTCTTCATGGACTCGTTCTTCTTCCTAGCGGGATTTCAGGCAAGATGACCGCTACCCTGGATATCACTACTATCATTGCTATGCTAGTTGCTTCGTTCTATCGCTTTGCTGCGCTACCTATCTTTTGCTCATCAAGCCTCCCAAATTGCCATGAACCTCTAATCTTTGACACCCTTCCTAGCAAACCATTGTTTGGCTATGTTACCGCTTTGCTCAGCCCCTCTTATAGCGTTGTTAGTTGCAGGTGAAGTTGAAGATTGCCCCATGATGGATAGGATTATGTTGGGATATCACAATATCTCTTATATTTATTAATGCATCTATATACTTGGTAAAGGGTGGAAGACTCGGCCTTATGCCTGGTGTTTTGTTCCACTCTTGCCGCCCTAGTTTCCGTCATACCGGTGTTATGTTCCTGGATTTTGCGTTCCTTACGCGGTTGGGTGATTTATGGGACCCCCTTGACAGTTTGCTTTGAATAAAACTCCTCCAGCAAGGCCCAACCTTGGTTTTACCATTTGCCTCACCTAGCCCTTTTTCCCTTGGGTTTCCGGAGCCCGAGGGTCATCTTTATTTACCCCCCCCCCCTGGGGCAGTGCTCGTCGTGAGTGTTGGTCCAACCTGTTAGCCGTCGGTGGCCACCAGGGGCAACTCTGGGATGGCGTACCGGAAGTTTGGACAATCCGGTGTGCCCTGAGAACAAGATATGTGCAGCTCCTATCAGGATTTGTCGACACATTTGGGCGGCTTTGCTGGTCTTGTTTTACCATTGTCGAAATGTCTTGTAAACCGGGATTCCGAGTCTGATCGGGTCTTCCTGGGAGAAGGTATATCCTTTGTTGATCGCGAGAGCTTATCATGGGCTAAGTTGGGACACCCCTGCAGGGTATAAACTTTCAAAAGCCGTGCCCGTGGTTATGGGCAGATGGTAATTTGTTAATGTCCGGTTGTAGATAACTTGACACCAGATCCGAATTAAAATGCATCAACCGCGTGTGTAGCCGTGATGGTCTCTTTTCGGCGGAGTCCGGGAAGTGAACACGGTTTTCGGGTTATGTTTGACGTAAGTAGGAGTTCAGGATCACTTCTTGATCATTGCTAGCTTCACGACCGTTCCTTTGCTTCTCTACTCGCTCTTATTTGCGTATGTTAGCCACCATATATGATTAGTCGCTGCTGCAACCTCACCACTTTACCCCTTCCTTTCCCTTTAAGCTTTGCTAGTCTTGATACCCATGGTAATGGGATTGCTGAGTCCTCGTGGCTCACAGATTACTACAACAACAGTTGCAGGTACAGGTTATGCGATGATCATGATGCGAGAGCGATGTTTGCTTGTATTGGAGTTCTTCTTCTACTTCTTCTTCGATCAGGGGATAGGTTCCAGGTCGGCAGCCTGGGCTAGTAGGGTGGATGCCGTTTGAGTTTCTGTTTGTGTTTCATCCGTAGTCGGATGATGCTCTTATGTATTGTGATGTTGTATTCATGTGGCATTGTTTGCCTCTTGTATGAATCCCCATCTATTATGTAATGTTGATGTAATGATATCCACCTTGCAAAAGTGTTTCAATATGCGGTTCTATCCTTGGTGGGACCTTCGAGTCTCTTTAGGATAGTATCGCATATTGGGCGTGACAGCCGGCAACCGAACTATAGATCAAAGACATGAATCGGAGCCGATGCATATAATGCAATATCCAGGACGCTGAAGAGTTCCCTATAGGTGTTCAGACTTTAAAATGTGCAGGGCTGAAGACAGCCCCTGGTGCGAAGGCCGGGCTAAAGCACGTACGTCACTCAGAAGTAAGGAGGGAATACAGGTGATAATATAACATGCATACCAAACAAAAAGTGGTGATCATTTGTTTCCTTTATATCTTTATGAATACATCGGGACGTGTTTAGACGAATAGTACCATGAATATTGAGGTCATGTTACATGCCAGAAAATTTGCATAAGGGAAAGGTTTACACAGGGCCTTAAAGTACTGGTTTTAGGATCCCAATGGTACCCTGCCGCACGTGTACGCTGTTTCTCCTTAGTAGTGAGTCCTTCGAGATGATATGTAAGATAGTTGTTTGTAAAGAAGAGGAAGAGCGGCCGAAGAGGAAGCCCTCATGCAACCATACAACTTTTAGGTTTTCGAAAGAACCTGCAGTGTAAGAGAAAAAAGAAGGAAGGGGTATGTGAGGTCCGAATAGGGTTAAGCCGTACTATGGACCTACCCCGAGGTGTGCCTCCGGCGTTGCCCAAGGTATTTTGAGTGTGTAGTTATGTACGCGCGATACATATACCGCGGCCTTATGGGGCAGTCGATCGAGGCAGGATTGCTAATCACTTTGCTGCAGATAATTAATCACCAGGTGTAGTTGAATTGACAACTGAGCTGCTAATACTTGCAAATATTCTTTCGCTCCCCTTGTGTCGAATCAATAAATTTGGGTTGAATACTCTACCCTTGAAAATTGTTGCAACACCTATACTGTGGGTTATCAGGTTTATTATCTCGAATCCTTATGTGCCGCACGTCTGCGCCTCCTTGCTATTTACCAGCTCAACCTTGTTTATGTCAAGGATGGTATATGCAGCCTACTTCCTTGGTCGTCCTTTTGCTTGATGCTTTTGATGATCAGATCCTTTGAAAAGGTACCGCGTCTGCCGCTTGATGGTTTAAACTATATAGTAATGCTGCTCTCATTAGGACTTTTACAGTGCCTTGTTGGTGTGCAATTCTTTGATTGGTCATTTACTTGGTTGAGCCGAGAACGATGCGCACTGAGTTTTGTGCTCCTCGGCTTCCCATGGGATTTTGAGTGCAAAATTGTGCACCCTAGGGGCATGGTGCCCTTCCAGAGGGAGGCGAACGAGGAGCATGTACCCCTATTTAGGGTGGATAGATTGTTGTCCGAGGTCGGTCGGTGTAGCCCATGTATGCTTCGACGAGCTTGGTATGCTTTTCATAACACAGGCTGCCTCCTCAGTTGCATGTACCTCGGCTGTGAAAGCCACGGTCTGCTCCTCTATTCAAAGAGAGTGTTCAGTGTTACCATTGACTGTGATGACACCATTTGATCTCGGCATCTTTAGCTTTAGATATGCGTAGTGCGTGTTGGAAATATGCCCTAGAGGCAATAATAAAAGCATTATTATTATATTTCCTTGTTCATGATAATTGTCTTTTATTCATGCTATAATTGTGTTATCCAGAAATTGTAATAGACGTGTGAATAAATAGACCACAACATGTCCCTAGTAAGCCTCTAGTTGACTAGCCCGTTGATCAACAGATAGTCATGGTTTCCTGACTATGGACATTGGATGTCATTGATAACGGGATCACATCATTAGGAGAATGATGTGATGGACGAGACCCAATCCTAAGCATAGCACAAGATCGTGTAGTTCGTTTGCTAGAGCTTTTCCAATGTCAAGTATCTTTTCCTTAGACCATGAGATCGTGTAACTCCCGGACACCGTAGGAGTGCTTTGGGTGTACCAAACGTCACAACGTAACTAGGAGACTATAAAGGTATACTACGGGTATCTCCGAAAGTGTCTGTTGGGTTGACACGGATCGAGACTGGGATTTGTCACTCCGTATGACGGAGAGGTATCTCTGGGCCCACTCGGTAATGCATCATCATAATGAGCTCAAAGTGACCAAGTGTCTGGTCACGGGATCATGCATTACGGTACGAGTAAAGTGACTTGCCTGTAACGATATTGAACGAGGTATTGGGATACCGATGATTGGATCTCGGGCAAGTAACATACCGATTGACAAAGGGAATTGTATACGGGGTTGCTTGAATCCTCGACATCGTGGTTCATCCGATGAGATCATCGAGGAGCATGTGGGAGCCAACATGGGTATCCAGATCCCGCTGTTGGTTATTGACCGGAGAGCCGTCTCGGTCATGTCTACATGTCTCCCGAACCCATAGGGTCTACACACTTAAGGTTCGGTGACACTAGGATTGTAGAGATATTTGTATGCAGCAAACAGAAAGTTGTTCGGAGTCCCTGATGAGATCCCGGACGTCACGAGGAGTTTCGGAATGGTCCGGAGGTAAAGAATTATATATGGGAAGTCGAGTTTCGGCCATCGAGAAAGTTTTGGGGGTCACCGGTATTGTACCGCGACCACCGGAAGGGTCCCGGGGGTCCACCGGGTGGGGCCACCCATCCCGGAGGGCCCCATGGGCTTAAGTGGGAGGGGAACCATCCCCTGGTGGCTGGTGCCCCCCCCCTTGGGTCCCCCCTGCGCCTAGGGTTGGGAAACCTAGGGGAGGGGGCGCCTCCACTTGCCTTGGGGGGCAAGGCACCCCCCTTGGCCGCCGCCCCCTAGGAGATCCCATCTCCTAGGGCCGGCGCCCCCCTGGGGACCCTATATGTAGAGGGGGAAGGGAGGGCAACCGCACCTTTGCACTTGGCGCCTCCCTTCCCCCTTGCTACACCTTTCCCTCCCGCAGACGTTTGCTGAAGCCCTGCCGGGATCCCTGCTGCATCCACCACCACGCCGTCGTGCTGCTGGATCTTCATCAACCTCTCCTTCCCCCTTGCTGGATCAAGAAGGAGGAGATGTCACGCTGACCGTACGTGTGTTGAATGCGGAGGTGCCGTCCGTTTGGCGCTAGGATCTCCGGTGATTTGGATCACGGCGAGTACGACTCCCTCAACCCTGTTCTCTTGAACGCTTCCGCTCGATCTACAAGGGTATGTAGATGCACTCCTCTCTCTTGTTGCTAGATGAACTCATAGATTGATCTTGGTGAAACCGTAGGAAAATTTTTGTTTTTTGCAACGTTCCCCAACAGTGGCATCATGAGCTAGGTCTATGCGTAGTTCTGTTTGCATGAGTAGAACACAAATCTGTTGTGGGCGTAGATGTTGTCAACTTTCTTGCCACTACTAGTCTTATTTTGCTTTAGCGGTATTGTGGGATGAAGTGGCCCGGACCGACCTTACACGTACGCTTACGTGAGACAGGTTCCACCGACTGACATGCACTAGTTGCATAAGGTGGCTAGCGGGTGTCTGTCTCTCCCACTTTAGTTGGAGCGGATTCGATGAAAAGGGTCCTTATGAAGGGTAAATAGTAGTTGACAAATCACGTTGAGGCTTTTTCATAGGTAAGAAAACGTTCTTGCTAGAACCCTATTGCAGCCACGTAAAAGATGCAACAACAATTAGAGGACGTCTAACTTGTTTTTGCAGCAATTGCTTTGTGATGTGATATGGCCAAAAGTTGTGATGAATGATGAACGATATATTGTGATGTATGAGATCATGTTCATGTAATAGGAATCACGACTTGCATGTCGATGAGTATGACAACCGGCAGGAGCCATAGGAGTTGTCTTGATTATTGTATGACCTGCGTGTCAATGATTTAACGCCATGTAATTACTTTACTTTATTGCTAAACCATTAGCTATAGTAGTAGAAGTAATAGTTGGCGAGCAACTTCATGGAGACACGATGATGGAGAGCATGATGATGGAGATCATGGTGTCATGCCGGTGACGAAGATGATCATGGAGCCCCGAAGATGGAGATCAAAGGAGCTATTTGATATTGGCCCTATCATGTCACTACTATTTGATTGCATGTGATGTTTATCATGTTTTATGCATCTTGTTTACTTAGAACGACGGTAGTAAATAAGATGATCCCTCATAATAATTTCAAGAAAGTGTTCCCCCTAACTGTGCACCATTGCGACAGTTCGTTGTTTCGAAGCACCATGTGATGATCGGGTGTGATAGATTCTAACATTCACATACAACGGGTTTAAGACAGATTTACACATGCAGAACACTTAGGTTAACTTGACGAGCCTAGCATGTACAGACATGGCCTCGGAACACAAGAGATCGAAAGGTCGAACATGAGTCATATGGAAGATACGATCAACATGGAGATGTTCACCGATGATGACTAGTTCATCTCACGTGATGATCGGACACGGCCTAGTCGACTCGGATCATGTAACACTAAGATGACTAGAGGGATGTCTAATCTGAGTGGGAGTTCATTAAATAATTTGATTAGATGAACTTAATTATCATGAAGTTAGTCTAAAATCTTTGCAAAAATGTCTTGTAGATCAAATGGCCAACGCTCATGTCAACATGAACTTCAATGCGTTCCTAGAGAAAACCAAGCTGAAAGATGATGGCAGCAACTATACGGACTGGGTCCGGAACCTGAGGATCATCCTCATAGCTGCCAAGAAAGCATATGTCCTAGAAGGACCGCTAGGTGAAGCACCCATCCCAGAGAACCAAGATGTTATGAACGCTTGGAAGTCACGTGCTGATGATTACTCCCTCGTTCAGTGCGATATGCTTTACAGCTTAGAACCGGGGCTCCAAAAGCGTTTTGAGCAACATGGAGCATATGAGATGTTCGAGGAGCTGAAAATGGTATTCCAAGCTCACGCCCGGGTCGAGAGATATGAAGTCTCCGACAAGTTCTATAGTTGTAAGATGGAGGAAAATAGTTTTGTCAGTGAGCACATACTCAAAATGTCTAGGTTGCACAACCGCCTGTCCCAGCTGGACATTAACCTCCCGGACGAGGCGGTCATTGACAGAATCCTTCAGTCGCTCCCACCGAGCTACAAGAGCTTTGTGATGAACTACAATATGCAGGGGATGGTGAAAACTATTCATGAAGTATTTTCAATGCTGAAGTCAGCAGAGGTAGAAATCAAAAAGGAACATCAAGTGTTGATGGTCAATAAAACCACCAAGTTCAAGAAAGGCAAGGGTAAGAAGAACTTCAAGAAGCACGGCAAGGATGTTGCCGCGCCCGGTAAGCCAGTTGCCGGGAAGAAGTCAAAGAATGGACTCAAGCCTGAGACTGAGTGCTTTTATTGCAAAAGGAAGGGTCACTGGAAGCGGAATTGCCCCAACTACTTAGCGGACAAGAAGGCCGGCAACACTAAAGGTATATGTGATATACATGTAATTGATGTGTACCTTACCAGTGCTCGTAGTAGCTCCTGGGTATTTGATACCGGTGCCGTTGCTCATATTTGTAAATCAAAGCAGGAGCTGCGGAATAAGCGGAGACTGGCGAAGGACGAGGTGATGATGCGCGTCGGGAATGGTTCCAAGGTCGATGTGATAGCCGCCGGCACGCTACCTCTACATTTACCCACGGGATTAGTTTTAAACCTCAATAATTGTTATTTAGTGCCAAGTTTGAGCATGAACATTGTATCTGGATCTCGTTTAATACAAGATGGCTACTCATTTAAATCCGAGAATAATGGTTGTTCTATTTATATGAGAGATATGTTTTATGGTCATGCCCCGATGGTGAATGGTTTATTCTTAATGAATCTCGAACGTAATGTTACACATATTCATAGTGTGAATACCAAAAGATGTAAACTTGATAACGATAGTCCCACATACTTGTGGCACTGCCGCCTTGGTCACATTGGTGTCAAGCGCATGAAGAAGCTCCATGCAGATGGACTTTTAGAGTCTCTCGATTATGAGTCATTTGACACATGCAAACCATGCCTCATGGGCAAAATGACCAAGACTCCTTTCTCCGGAACAATGGAGCGAGCAACCAACTTATTGGAAATCATACATACTAATGTCTGCGATCCAATGAGCATTGAGGCTCGTGGAGGATATCGTTACGTTCTCACTCTCACTGATGACTTAAGTAGATATGGGTATGTCTACTTGATGAAACACAAGTCTGAGACCTTTGAAAAGTTCAAGGAATTTCAGAATGAAGTAGAGAATCAACGTGACCGCAAAATAAAGTTCTTACAATCAGATCATGGAGGAGAATATTTAAGTCACGAGTTTGGTATGCACTTAAGGAAATGTGGAATCGTTTCACAACTCATGCCGCCTGGAACACCTCAGCGTAATGGTGTGTCCGAACGTCGTAATCGCACTCTATTGGATATGGTGCGATCTATGATGTCTCTTACCGATTTACCGCTATCATTTTGGGGATACGCTCTAGAGACAGCTACATTCACTTTAAATAGGGCTCCATCTAAATCCGTTGAGACGACACCGTATGAATTATGGTTTGGGAAGAAACCTAAGCTGTCATTTCTAAAAGTTTGGGGATGCGATGCTTATGTCAAGAAACTTCAACCTGAAAAGCTCGAACCCAAGTCGGAAAAATGCGTCTTCATAGGATATCCTAAGGAAACCATTGGGTATACCTTCTACCTAAGATCCGAAGGTAAGATCCTTGTTGCCAAGAACGGATCCTTTCTGGAGAAAGAGTTTCTCTCGAAAGGAGTAAGTGGGAGGAAAGTAGAACTTGATGAAGTACTACCTCTTGAACCGGAAAGTAGTGCAGCTCAGGAAAATGTTCCTGTGGTGCCTACACCAACTGGAGAGGAAATCAATGATGATGATCAAGGTATTTTGGATCAAGTTGCTACTGAACTTCGTAGGTCCACAAGGACACGTTCCACACCAGAGTGGTATGGCAACCCTGTCCTGGAAATCATGTTGTTAGACAACGGTGAACCTTCGAACTATGAAGAAGCGATGGCGGGCCCAGATTCCAACAAATGGCTTGAAGCCATGCAATCCGAGATAGAATCCATGTATGAAAACAAAGTATGGACTTTGACAGACTTGCCCGATGATCGGCGAGCGATAGAAAACAAATGGATCTTTAAGAAGAAGATGGACGCGGATGGTAATGTTACCATCTATAAAGCTTGACTTGTTGCTAAGGGTTATCGACAAGTTCAAGGAGTTGACTAAGATGAGACTTTCTCTCCCGTAGCGGAGCTGAAGTCCATCCTAATCTTGTTAGCAATTGCCGCATACTATGATTATGAGATATGGCAGATGGACGTCAAAACGGCATTCCTTAACGGCTATCTTAAGGAAGAACTGTATATGATGCAGCCGGAAGGTTTTGTCGATCCTAAGAATGCTAACAAGGTGTGCAAGCTCCAGCGATCCATTTATGGGCTGGTGCAAGCATCTCGGAGTTGCAACATTCGCTTTGATGAGATGATCGAAGCGTTTGGGTTTATGCAGACTTATGGAGAAGCCTGCGTTTACAAGAAAGTGAGTGGGAGCTCTGTAGCATTTCTCATATTATATGTAGATGACATACTTTTGATGGGAAATGATATAGAACTTTTGGATAGCATTAAGGCCTACTTGAATAAGTGTTTTTCAATGAAGGACCTTGGAGAAGCTGCTTACATATTAGGCATCAAGATCTATAGGGATAGATCGAGACGCCTCATAGGTCTTTCACAAAGCACATACCTTGATAAGATATTTAAGAAGTTCAATATGGATCAGTACAAGAAAGGGTTCTTGCCTGTATTGCAAGGTGTGATATTGAGCTCGGCTCAATGCCCGACCACGGCAGAAGATAAAGAAGAGATGAGTGTCATCCCCTATGCCTCAACCATAGGATCTATTATGTATGCCATGCTGTGTACCAGACCTGATGTAAACCTTGCCGTAAGTTTGGTAGGAAGGTACCAAAGTAATCCCGGCAAGGAACACTGGACAGGCGTCAAGAATATCCTGAAGTACCTGAAAAGGACAAAGGACATGTTTCTCGTCTATGGAGGTGATGAAGAGCTCGTCGTAAAGGGTTACGTCGATGCTAGCTTTGACACAGATCTGGATGACTCTAAGTCACAAACCGGATACGTGTATATGTTGAATCGTGGAGCAGTAAGCTGGTGCAGTTGCAACTAGAGCGTCGTGGCGGGATCTACATGTGAAGCGGAATACATGGCAGCCTCGGAGGCAGCACATGAAGCAATATGGATGAAGGAGTTCATCACCGACCTAGGAGTCATACCCAATGCGTCGGGGCCGATCACTCTCTTCTGTGACAACACTGGAGCTATTGCCCTTGCCAAGGAGCCCAGGTTTCACAAGAAGACCAGGCACATCAAGCGTCGTTTCAACTCCATCCGTGAAAATGTTCAATATGGAGACATAGATATTTGCAAAGTACATACGGATCTGAATGTCGCTGATCCATTGACTAAACCTCTTCCGCGAGCAAAACATGATCAACAGCAGAACTCTATGGGTGTTCGATTCATCACAATGTAACTAGATTATTGACTCTAGTGCAAGTGGGAGACTATTGGAAATATGCCCTAGAGGCAATAATAAAAGGATTATTATTATATTTCCTTGTTCATGATAATTGTCTTTTATTCATGCTATAATTGTGTTATCCGGAAATCATAATACACGTGTGAATAAATAGACCACAACATGTCCCTAGTAAGCCTCTAGTTGACTAGCCCGTTGATCAACAGATAGTCATGGTTTCCTGACTATGGACATTGTATGTCATTGATAACGGGATCACATCATTAGGAGAATGATGTGATGGACGAGACCCAATCCTAAGCATAGCACAAGATCGTGTAGTTCGTTTGCTAGAGCTTTTCCAATGTCAAGTATCTTTTCCTTAGACCATGAGATCGTGTAACTCCCAGACACCGTAAGAGTGCTTTGGGTGTACCAGACGTCACAACGTAACTGGGTGACTATAAAGGTATACTACGGGTATCTCTGAAAGTGTATGTTGGGTTAACACAGATCGAGACTGGGATTTGTCACTCCGTATGACGGAGAGGTATCTCTGGGCCCACTCAGTAATGCATCATCATAATGAGCTCAAAGTGACCAAGTGTCTGGTCACGGGATCATGCATTACGGTATGAGTAAAGTGACTTGCCGGTAACGAGATTGAACGAGGTATTGGGATACCGACGATCGAATCTCGAGCAAGTAACATACCGATTGACAAAGGGAATTGTATACGGGGTTGCTTGAATCCTCGACATCGTGGTTCATCCGATGAGATCATCGAGGAGCATGTGGGAGCCAACATGGGTATCCAGATCCCGCTGTTGGTTATTGACCGTAGAGCCGTCTCGGTCATGTCTACGTGTCTCCCGAACCCGTAGGGTCTACACACTTAAGGTTCGGTGATGCTAGGATTGTAGAGATATTTGTATGCAGCAAACTGAAAGTTGTTCGGAGTCCCGGATGAGATCCCGGACGTCACGAGGAGTTCCGGAATGGTCCGGAGGTAAAGAATTATATATGGGAAGTCGAGTTTCGGCCATCGGGAAAGTTTCAGGGGTCACCGGTATTGTACCGGGACCACCGGGTGGGGCCATCCATCCCGGAGGGCCCCATGGGCTGAAGTGGGAGGGGAACCAGCCCCTCGTGGGCTGGTGCGCCCCCCCCCCCTTGGGCCCCCTGCGCCTAGGGTTGGGAACCCTAGGGGAGGGGGCGCCTCCACTTGCCTTGGGGGGCAAGGCACCCCCCTTGGCCGCCGCCCCCCTAGGAGATCCCATCTCCTAGGGCCGGCGCCCCCCCTGGGGACCCTGTATATAGAGGGGGGAGGGAGGACAGCCGCACCTTTGCACTTGGCGCCTCCCTTCCCCCTTGCTACACCTCTCCCTCCCGCAGACGCTTGGCGAAGCCCTGTGGGGATCCCTGCTGCATCCACCACCACGCCGTCGTGCTGCTGGACCTTCATCAACCTCTCCTTCCCCCTTGCTGGATCAAGAAGGAGGAGACGTCACGCTGACCATACGTGTGTTGAACACGGAGGTGCCGTTCGTTCGGCGCTAGGATCTCCGGTGATTTGGATCACGACGAGTACGACTCCCTCAACCCCGTTCTCTTGAACGCTTCCGCTTAATCTACAAGGGTATGTAGATGCACTCCTCTCTCTTGTTGCTAGATGAACTCATAGATTGATCTTGGTGAAACTGTAGGAAATTTTTTGTTTTCTGCAACGTTCCCCAACAGTGCGGGGCTGCGTTAAAATGAGTGAATGTGATGCACCCGAGAAGCATGTGGTAGGCGCTTCAAAAGGGGACGATATCGAAGATTAACTCTTCGCTCCGAAAGTTTTCGGGTGACCCGAAGACTACTTCCAGTGTGATTGTTCCCGTGCAGCAAGCTTTGACACTAGGTATGACACCTTTGAAGGTGATGGTGCTGGGCTTGATCCGAGATGAGTTAATACCCATCTTTTTGATTGTATCCACGTAGATCAGGTTGCGGTTGCTGCCTTCGTCCATGAGCATGCGTGTTAAGTGGAATCCGTTGATGATGGGGTCCTCGACCAAATCTGCTGATCCTCCATGTGGGATGTTGGTCGGGTGGTCATGCTTGTAGAACGTGATCGGGTAAGCGACCATGGGTTATACTTTGGGGAGACGGGCTCTAAGGCATAGACTTCCCGAAGTGCCTGTTTTCGCTCTTGTTTGGGGATGTGAGTGACGTAAATCATGTTCACGTCCTTTACCTCAAGAGGGAATTGTTTCTGGCCTCCATTGTTCGGTCACCGAGGTTCATCATCGTCCTTGCTATGAGGCTGGCCTTTATTATGACCCTCCATCACCATTTTCTGGCTTGCTTGAAGACCCAGTAGTTCCAATTGGTATGGTTTGCGGGTTTATCTGAGGTGCCATGGATCTGGCATGGTCTATCAAGGATCTCCAGCTGGCTGGTGCGTCCTTGTTCCCTTTGAAGGGCTTCTTTTTCTGTCCGGCTCTAGGACTGTTGAACCCTGCATTAACTGTGGCTCCTCGGTGTCGCTCCCACCATTCTTATGCCTACGCTTATTCCTATTGCGCCTAGGCTTACCATTGCCATTGCGCGCTTTCGAGGTGCCAACCTCACCGTTCTGAAAACCGAGGGCCAGCCAATTATCCTCTCCCATGCAAAAGCGGGTCATCAGTGAGGTAAGCACTGCCATGGTCCTCAGCCTGTCCTGCCCGAGCTGGCGTGCAAGCCATTCATCCTGGATACTGTGCCGGAAGGCGGCGATCACCTCGGCATTCGCGGAGTCCATTATTTAGTTCTTTTTGGTTAGAAACTAATTCCAAAATTTACTAGCCAACTCATCAGGTTGTTGAATAATACGGCTGAGGTCGCTGGCGTTCAGAGGTCGGACGTAACTGCCCTGGAAGTTTTACCTAAAGGCATCCTCGAGTGCCTCCTAGCTCCCCATGGAATGAGGAGGTAAGCTATTCAGCCAATGCCTCACCGGCCCCTTGAGTGTGAGCGGCAAGTACTTGGCATGGAGTGATAACCCACAAGTATAGGGGATCGCAACATTTTTCGAAGGTAGAGTATTCAACCCAAATTTATTGATTCGACACAAGGGGAGACAAAAAATATTTGTAAGTATTAGCACTTGAGTTGTCAATTCAACCACACATGGAGATTAAATATCTACAGCAAAGTGATCTGTAGCACAGTAATATGATAGTTTTGATAGCAGTGGTAACAGCAGCAGTGAGAGTAACAGTCATAGCAATAATTATGTAGCTGTTGTGACAGTAACAATAGCAATAGTAACTTAACAAGAGCAATATGTGAAAAACTTGTAGGCAACTGCCCCCCCCCTCTAATAGGTCTTGGTTCCAGAAATTATTATATATTCCAAAACAATTCTCCAAAAAGTTTCATCCAATTCCGAGAACTTTTATTTCTGCACAAAAACAACACCATGGTAGTTCTGCTAAAAACACATCAGTCTGGGTTAGTTTCATTCAAATCATGAAAATTAGAGTCCAAAACAAGAGCAAAACGTTAGGAAAAGTATATACGATGGAGACATATCAACTCCCCCAAGCTTAACCCATTGCTTGTCCTCAAGCAATTCAGTTGACAAACTGAAAGTGGTAAAAGAAACTTTTACGAACTCTTTTGTTCTTGTTTATATATGTGTGTAGGACCTTGAGAAGAGGTGTCTAGAGGGGGGGGTGATTAGACACCAAGTACCAAAGTTGCAGTTTTTTACTTCTTTAAGTTTAAGTGGAGTTTAGGCACAAGTTTAACATTCACAACATATAGCAAGCAAGCATACAAAGAGTATATGAGCAACTGAAAGTAAAGCATGCAACTTGCAAGAATGTAAAGGGAAGGGTTTTGGAGGATTCAAATGCAATTGGAGACGCGGATGTTTTTGGCGTGGTTCCGATAGGTGGTGCTATCGTACATCCACGTTGATGGAGACTTCAACCCACGAAGGGTAACGGCTACGCGAGTCCACGGAGGGCTCCACCCACGAAGGGTCCACGAAGAAGCAACCTTGTCTATCCCACCATGGTCGTCGCCCACGAAGGACTTACCTCACTAGCGGTAGATCTTCACGAAGTAGGCGATCTCCTTGCCCTTACAAACTCCTTGGTTCAACTCCACAATCTTGTCAGAGGCTCCCAAGTGACACCTGGACAATCTAGGAGACACCACTCTCCAAGAAGTAACAAATGGTGCGTTGATGATGAACTCCTTGCTCTTGTGCTTCAAATGATAGTCTCCCCAACACTCAACTCTCTCTCATAGGATTTGGATCTGGTGGAAAGAATATTTGAGTGGAAAGCAACTTGGGGAAGGCTAGAGATCAAGATTCATATGGTAAGAATGGAATATCTTGGCCTCAACACATGAGTAGGTGGTTCTCTCTCAGAACTGGTAAGTTGGAAGTGTAGGTTTGTTCTGATGGCTCTCTCCACGAATGAAGAGGAGGTGGAGGGGTATATATAGCCTCCACACAAAATCTAACCGTTACACACAATTTACCAATCTCGGTGGGAGCGAATCAACAAACTCGGTCGGACCGATTCAGTAAATAATGTGACCGTTAGGGTTTTCGGTGGGACCGACATGCAACTCGGTAGGACCGATATGGTTAGGGTTAGGGCATAACGTAATCTCGGTTAGACCGATTACACAAACTCGGTTGGACCTATTTTGGTAACTAGCTAACCAGAGAGTTGGTCAGGCAAACTCGGTTGGACCGATTACGCAAACTCGGTGGGACTGATTTTGGTAATGAGTCAACCAGGAAGTTTGCATTGTAATCTCAGTAGTACAGATTGCTCAAAATCGGTGAGACTGATTTTGATGATGGATATACACAGAGAGATTACAATCCCATCTTTGTGAGACCGAGATCCCTATCGGTAAGACCGATTTGCCTAGGGTTTGTGGCAGTGGCTATGACAGATGAACTCGGTGGCGCCGGATAGAAAGAATCGGTGTGACCGATTTTGGCTTTAGGTTTAGGTCATATGAGGATGTGAGAAAGTAGTTGAGGGTATTTCGAGCATATCACTAAGCACTTGAAGCAAGAGGCTCATTAAGCAACACCTCATCCCTCCTTGATAGTATTGGCTTTTCCTATAGACTCAATGTGATCTTGGATCACTAAAATGTAAAATGAAGAGTCTTGAGCTTGAAGATTTAGCCAATCCTTTGTCCTTAGCATCTTGAAGGAGTTCCCACATCCTTTAGTCCATGCCACTCCAATGTTGAACTTGTATGAAAATATACTAGATAAAAGTGTTAGTCCAACAAGAGATATGTTGACATTAATTACCAAAACCACCTAGGGAGCACTTGTGCTTTAAATCTCCCCCTTTTTGGTAATTGATGACAACATACATCAAAGCTTTAGATAAAGATATAAAGAATAGCAAGTAAAGCTTTGGAAAGACATGTAACAAGCATAGGCTCCCCCTACATGTATGCAATCATGTGAATATGGAATATAGAAGCATGTGAGAGCATAACCATGATAGAGTAGGCAATGTGTTACATGTATCTTAGCCATATGCATCAGAGCAAAGAATATTAAAGAAAATACCTTCATGCTCATGAGTCCTTCTTGCAAACAGTATGTACATCAGCAAGAATTCCTCATACACATGATTGTGATGCATATACTTACCTTGTAGTCTTGAGTTGGCTTAGGATGGAATGAACCTGCGTAAACAAGGTTAGATAACACAGGTACATCTACTAGCCAAAGCAAACAGAAGAAACCACAAGAATACCAAGACTGGGATGACATGTAGAGAGTGAGTACTAAGTACCACATTGGATTAGACATGTCCCCAAGAGTAAAATATGCAATGAATTTAAATGATTTATTTCCCTTAGATGTCTTGCTCCCCCTGAATCTAGCATGGGATACTGGGAGAAGATAGGGAACAGAAAATCAGAGCTGAAAGATATAAATGAACAGAGCTAATGCAAACTAATGCAAATAAGCACGTATGAACATGTCTTTCCCCTCAGTAAGACATGTGGCATCTCTCCTCTTGAACACCAAGCATCTGGGATCCTTGAGAAATACTTTCTACTTGAGTATTCTCTCCCCCTGGAGATCTCTTTCTCCCCCTGAGGAGGTGATATATTCTCTGATGTGATCTCTCTCTAAATGATAAGCTTTGATGTGATCTCTCTCTCCCCCTTTGACATCAATTTCCAAGAAGGTTTTTCTGGAATCTGTCGAATGGGTTTGGTCCTTGAGTCACAGCACAAGGCAAATGATAAAAATGTGATGCTTGTAGAGGACAAGATTCATTGAGTGGAGCTGGATCAGAAGAATCACAGAATAAGTGACAAACTGATTTTCCTGTTGTGAAGTCGGTGGCACCGAGTGGTATGCTTCAGTTGTACCGAAAATAACTAATCGGTGGAACCGAGTTCATCGCAGAGAAAACACTTGTCACCTCAGCTTACTAGAATTAAGATTTCACAAAGATTTGCAAGGAATTTTACTGAATGATATGCAATGAATTTGATGCAGAAAATGCAGAGCAAACAGAAAGAAATCTAGATGAAGTTTTTTTTTGAAAAGGGGAAACAAATATACATGAGACAAATGCAAAAACACAGAAAAGAACACAAGAGAACTTCATCTAGAGATGGTCTGCGACAAAGTCACCTATGTTAGAGTATATTGACTTAGGAGTCAAGTGAGATCACTTGATCATAGGTCATACTCATCGTTTAAGCTCAAAATGGGGTTACCATTTTTCATTTAAGCATCTTGATGTATTCACATCTTGTCGAGTTGCTTTAGCTCATCGCTTGGAGTAAAGCTTCTCTAAGATGGAATAACATACATTGGTTGGTGGTGATGTCCATGTAGTTGAACTTGTGTGGCTTCCTCAAGGTTGATGTAGCTCATCAAGAGTTGGGAGCACCACTTGGAATTTGAGTCCATATACCTACATGGGTTAGTTCTTGCAAGGAAGAGCACTTGTGTATCCAAAAATGACAATCATGAAGCTTAACATAGAATTTGTCAAAGGATATGTTTGAGTGGTTTCGTGCTTCCTTGGCGTCAACCACCTTTGTGTAGAGACTTGGTGATGTAGAGATTGCTCAAGATATGAGTAGGTTACTACCTCATGGAATTAGATTCATCCAAGTACCTACATGGGTTAGATAACATGCAAGATGCAAATGTATCCAGGACACAATGTTTTCATCATAAGAGAGATATCAAGGATTAGTCATAAGCTCATGTCTTGCATGTATCCAATGGAGTTTTCTACTCCAAGTTTGAAGCATCAATGATGTTCAATTCTCCTCTTAACCTGCAAAACACTTTCTCATCAAGAGGTTTAGTGAATATATCCGCTAATTGCTTTTCGGTGCGAACATGCTTAAGATCAATGTCACCCTTAGCAACATGATTTCGAATGAAATGATGACGAACTTCAATATGCTTAGTCCGAGAATGTTGCACATGATTATGACCAATTTTGATAGCACTTTTATTGTCAAAAAGCAATGGAACATGTTTCACATATATCCCATACTCTTTAAGAGTTTGGGTCATCCAAAGTAATTGAGCACAACATGAACCAGTGGCAATGTATTCCGCTTCGGCAGTGGATAAGGATACCGAGTTTTGTTTCTTGGAGGACCAAGACACAAGAGATCTACCAAGAAATTGACAAGTACCCGAAGTGGACTTTCTATCAACCTTGTCTACGGCATAGTCCGAGTCGGAGTAGCCAACAAGATCGAAAGAGGCCCTCTTGGGATACCAAATGCCAAAATTTGGTGTATGGATTAAGTATCTCACTATCCTTTTCACGGCCTTAAGATGGCATTCTTTAGGAGCAGCTTGATATCATGCACACATGCACACACTTAGTATGATATCGGGACATGAAGCACATAGATATAACAATGAACCAATCATAGAGCGATAAACCTTTTGATCAACCGGTTCACCATCTTTGGTCAAGTCAAGATGTCCACTAGTAGGCATGGGTGTAGACATACCTTTGCATTCTTGCATATTGAACTTATTGAATAAGTCCTTGGTGTACTTTGTTTGAGAAACAAAAGTGCCTTCCTTAGTTTTCTTGATTTGCAAACCAAGAAAGAATTTGAGTTCACTCATCATTGACATTTCAAACTTCTCCGACATTAGCTTCCCAAACTTTTCACTAAAATGAGGGTTAGTTGAACCAAATATAATATCATCAACATAAATTTGGCATACAAAGAGTTCTCCATTAACCCTTTTAGTAAAAAGAGTAGAATCAATTTTCCCAATTTCAAAGCCTTTTTCAATAAGGAACTTGGTCAAGCATTTATACCACGCTCTAGGAGCTTGTTTAAGACCATAAAGAGCTTTGTGAAGTTTGTAAACATGATTGGGTTTCTTAGAATTGACAAAGCCGGGAGGTTTCTTAACATAAACTTCCTCCTCTATTTCACCATTTAAAAAGGCACTTTTAATGTCCATTTGGTACAAGGTGATATCATGATGATTAGCATAGGCAAGTAAGATGCGAATGGACTCAAGTCTAGCAACGGGAGCATAAGTCTCACCATAGTCCATACCTTCGACTTGTGTGTAGCCTTGGGCGACGAGACGTGCTTTGTTGCAAACTACTTGTCCATCTTCATCTTGCTTGTTGCGAAACACCCATTTGGTACCGATGATGTTGTGGTTGTTGTCGGGCTTCTCAACCAATGTCCAAACTTGGTTCCTCTCAAAGTTGTGTAGCTCTTCATGCATAGCATTTATCCAATACGGATCTTCCAATGCTTCTTCAACCTTCATAGGTTCAATGCTAGAGATGAAAGAATAGTTTTCACAAAAGTTAGCTAAACGAGTTTTAGAGCGAGTGATTCTCCTGGTTTGAATATCATTGTAGATTTGCTCGACAGGATGGTCTTTAGCAATTCTTGCTCGAACTCGTGAAAGCTTTTGCTTGGATCTTGGTTGAACTTCTTCTTCATCTTGTTCTTCTTCTTGGCCTTCTTCATTGTTGGCGTTGTCGTTCTCTTCTTGTGGTGGAGAAGGAGGTTGTTGACGTTCGTCTTGATGCACTTCCTTGTTTTCTTCATCTTGGTGTGTCCCACTTGTGGATGCTTCCGTATCAACTCTTGGTTCACCTTGTCGTGAAGTAGAAGCTTCCACTTGGACGGATGAGGTACTCTCCTTCACCTCTGTTGGACGGACCTTGCCAATAGACAAGTCTTGGATTGCTTCCGAAGGATCTTTATCTCCTACATCAATTGGCAATTGCTCTATTTGCGAGCCGTTAGATTCATCAAACTTCACATCTACCGACTCTTCAACCTTTCGGGTGAAATTGTTGTAGACACGGTAAGTGTGAGAGTTTGAGCCATAACCTAGTAGGAAACCTTCATGAGACTTAGGAGCAAATTTAGAACGACAATGCTTATCAAGAATGTAGCACTTTGAGCCGAATACTCGAAAGTATCCAACTTGGGGTTTGTTACGGGTGAGGAGCTCGTATGTCGTCTTGCCGAGTAGCTTGTGAAGATACAAGCGATTTGTTGCATGACAAGCTATCTCAACCGCTTCTGCCCAAAAGTGCTTCGGTGTCTTGTACTCATCAAGCATCGTTCTCTCCATTTTGATGAGCGTCCGGTTCTTCCTCTCAACAACTCCATTTTGTTGAGGTGTGTACGTAGCCGAGAACTCGTGTGAAATCCCTTCTTCGTCAAGAAAGGTGTCCACATTTGCGTTCTTGAACTCCGTTCTGTTGTCGCTGCGAACCTTCTTGATCTTCATTTCAAATTGATTTTGGGCCTTCCTAGCGAAGTTTTTGAAGATCTTTTGGACCTGCGATTTATCATCGAGAAAGAACACCCACGTAAATCTTGAAAAATCATCAACTATAACTAGACCAAAAGAATTTCCTCCGAGACTCTTGTAAGAGTTGGGACCAAAAAGATCCATGTGAAGTAGCTCGAGTGGCCTCCTTGTGGTCATGATGTTCTTCACGGGATGCCTTCCTCCAACCTGTTTACCTGCTTGACAAGCACTGCAAAGTCTATCCTTATCAAATATGACATCGTTAACACCAAGGATATGATTTCCTTTAATAAGCTTGTCAAGGTTTCTCATGCCAACATGACCCAATCGTCTATGCCACAACCAACCTTTTGAGGATTTAGCAATGAAGCAAGTTTTAGGTTGAGCCTTTTTAGTGAAATCAACAATGTATAGATCACCTCTACGTATACCGGTAAAGACCATTTTATGATTGTCTCGACGAAACACTTGGCAATCTACTTCAGTAAATAGGACATTGAAACCGAAATCAGCAAGTCTAGATACTGAAAGTAAGTTGTAGCCAAGAGATTCAACGAGCATAACATTCTGAATGGAGCTATCATGTGGTATGGCTACCTTACCGAGGCCAACCACCTTATCCTTTGAGTTGTCACCAAAAGTGACATACTTTCGAGGAATATCATTTTCAGCAAGCTCACGAAACATGTCTTTATCTCCGGTCATGTGATCGGGACATCCACTATCAAGAACCCATTCCTTTCCTCCTGACATATATTCCCGGTTTGCCATAAGACCAAAATGTCTCATTGCATCATCAAGATCGAAGTCACTATCATCATCCTCATCATAGTATCCATGTTCAACATCGTCATGTGGTGGATCAAATCCTAGAGAGGGTAATTAATTAGTATGAGTTTGACAATAATCTCCTCTGTGAATTCTAGTAGCTTCGGAAATGATATCGCTAATAATTCCAACATTTCCTTTGGCACGCATAAGATTTGTAAGTTCAAATAGACGATCACCAAACATAGGATCACTAGTATTCATCTTACTCAAAGCAATAGACTTATGAAGAATTTCATCCAGATTTTTCAAGGAATAATTTGGAAAGCGTTCCTTAAGAAATTTCCATATAGTGTAGGCACACTCAAGAGTAGGCAAGTTCATAATCAAGTTTCTAGGCAAGCCTCTAGTGATAAGATTAACAGTTCTAACATTCCTAATCATGTCAATTGACACATCAAGAGTAGGATGCATAGGATCAACATAAGGGGCACAAGGACTAGCAATGTACTTGTTCAAATGATATTGATTGAAAATTACAAGCATCTCATTTTTCCACTCATGAAAATACTCTCCATCAAGAATAGGCACTCTATGTCTAAGACTCCCCAAAGTAGACTCATCCATCTTACTCCAATGGTGATTAAACCAAGGCAATGGAGACCAATGCTCTGATACCACTTGTAGGACCTTGAGAAGAGGTGTCTAGAGGGGAGGGTGATTAGACACTAAGTACGAAAGTTGCAGTTTTTAACTTCTTTAACTTTAAGTGGAGTATAGGCACAAGTTTAACATTCACAACATATAGCAAGCAAGCATGCAAAGAGTATATGAGCAGCGGAAAGTAAAGCATGCAACTTGCAAGAATGTAAAGGGAAGGGTTTTGGAGGATTCAAACGCAATTGGAGACAGGATGTTTTTGGCGTGGTTCCGATAGGTGGTGCTATCGTACATCCACGTTGATGGAGACTTCAACCCATGAAGGGTAACGGCTGCGCGAGTCCACGGAGGGCTTCACCCACGAAGGGTCCACGAAGAAGCAACCTTGTCTATCCCACCATGGCCGTCGCCCGCGAAGGACTTGCCTCACTAGCGTTAGATCTTCACGAAGTAGGCGATCTCCTTGCCCTTACAAACTCCTTGGTTCAACTCCACAATCTTGTCGGAGGCTCCCAAGTGACACCTAGCCAATCTAGGAGACACCACTCTCCAAGAAGTAACAAATGGTGCGTTGATGATGAACTCCTTGCTCTTGTGCTTCAAATGATAGTCTCCCCAACACTCAACTCTCTCTCATAGGATTTGGATCTGGTGGAAAGAAGATTTGAGTGGAAAGCAACTTGGGGAAGGCTAGAGATCAAGATTCATATGGTAGGAATGGAATATCTTGGCCTCAACACATGAGTAGGTGGTTCTCTCTCAGAACTGGTAAGTTGGAAGTGTAGGTTTGTTCTGATGGCTCTCTCCACGAATGAAGAGGAGGTGGAGGGGTATATATAGCCTCCACACAAAATCTAATCGTTACACACAATTTACCAATCTTGGTGGGACCGAATCAACAAACTCGGTCAGACCGATTCAGTAAATAATGTGACCGTTAGGGTTTTCGGTGGGACCGACATGCAACTTGGTAGGACCGATATGGTTAGGGTTAGGGCATAACGTAATCTCGGTTAGACCGATTACACAAACTCGGTTGGACCGATTTTGGTAATTAGCTAACCAGAGAGTTGGTCAAGCAAACTCGGTTGGACCGATTACGCAAACTCGGTGTGACCGATTTTGGTAATGAGTCAACCAGGAAGTTTGCATTGTAATGTTGGTAGTACCGATTGCTCAAAACCGGTGAGACCGATTTTGATGATGGACATACACAGAGAGATACAATCCCATCTCGGTGAGACCGTGATCCCTATCGGTAAGACCGATTTGCCTAGGGTTTGTGGCAGTGGCTATGACAGACGAACTCGGTGGTGCCGGATAGAAAGAATAGATGTGACCGATTTTGGCCTTAGGTTTAGGTCATATGAGGATGTGAGAAAGTAGTCGAGGGTATTTCGAGCATATCACTAAGCACTTGAAGCAAGAGGCTCATTAAGCAACACCTCATCCCTCCTTGATAGTATTGGCTTTTCCTATAGACTCAATGTGATCTTGGATCACTAAAATGTAAAATGAAGAGTCTTGAGCTTGAAGCTTTAGCCAATCCTTTATCCTTAGCATCTTGAAGGAGTTCCCACATCCTTTAGTCCATGCCACTCCAATGTTGAACTTGTCTGAAAATATACTAGATAAAAGTGTTAGTCCAACAAGAGATATGTTGACATTAATTACCAAAACCACCTAGGGAGCACTTGTGCTTTCAATATGCTTAAATAGCACCCAGGTTTTCAGCAAAGATCATAACTAACCATGCAATCAATAACACTTAGAAATTACATTCACTCATATCAATGGCATTATCAACTAGCGAGCAATAATAAAATATTTCAAATGCCAACACTTTGTCAAAACAATCATGATATAACATGACAATAATGGTATCTCACTAGCCCTTTCTGAGATTGCAAAACATAAATACAGAGCACCTCCAAAGTTCAAGCAACAACTAAAGATTGTAATTAATGGTAGAAGAGATCCAATCATGATGCATCCAACATTAACTATGCACAATGCATGAGGATGACAATAGTGCTCTCGGGTATGGTGCTTGTTTGAGAAGGCAATGACTCAACATAAAAGTAAAATAACATGAAAAGTAAATAGATAGGCCCTTCACAGAGGGAAGCAGGGATTTGCAGAGGTGCCAGAGCTCAAAGCTTAAATCAGAGATAAATATAATTTTGGGAGGTACACCCTTCCTGTCAATGTAACGACCAAGAGTTTTCAATATCTTCTCTGCTAAACACATTAGTGGCGGTTCCCAAGCGTTAAAAGTAAAGTTTACTCCCCCTCCACCAACAAACACAAGCCATGGCTAGCCGAATCCACGTGTGCCTTCCATACCAACAACAGTCCCGGGGTAGTTTGGTTTAATTATTTGCATTTTTTGATTTTGAGACTGGGCATCCCTATTACCACCCCTCTCGTGCAAGGACGAGTGAATAAACACTCATCATGAGAATAACCCGCTTAGCATGGAAGATACTGACCACCCCATGTCGCTCCATGAGCTGTCTAGGCACCCAAAATAGATGTTCATTTGAAATTTTAGAGGTGGCACATGCAAATTTACTTGTAACGGTAGGGTAATACCGCATATAGGTAGATATAGTGGACTCATCTGGAATAACTTTGGTTTAAGGCTTTTGATGCACAAGAAGTACTCCCGCTTAGTACAGGCGAAGGCTAGCAATTAGATTGAGAAGCGACCAGCTAGAGAGCGGAAACGGTCATGAACATGCATTATGAATAATTAACATTGAATACTAGCATGAGTAGTATATAAACACCATGAACATAAATATCATGTGGAGGCTATGTTGGTTCTCATTCAACTACATGCGTGAACCTGTGACAAGTCAAGCCACTTGAAACATTCAGAGGAGGACGCCATATCATCATACTACATCAGAATCATTTTAATGCATGTTGACACTCGAGATAAATCATTATCCACTCCTAGCTACTTAAGCATGGCATGAGCAACTATAAATCTCTAATTATCATTGCAAACATGTTTAATCATAATATGTCGAATCATGGATTCTGAGTTAAACATATTTACAAAAATAAAAACAAGTTGAGTTGATACCCGCTTTTCCTTGCCACAGTCACTTCATCAAATATCGTCATTATTGCCTTTCACTTGCATGACCAAATGATATGAAAATAATAATAGTGCAAGAGTGCCATGGACTAAGTTGGAATCTGCAACATTTTATTTAGAGGAGGAGACCATATAATATGGGCTCTTTGTTAGATCAACAATAATGCACGCGAGAGCCACTCAACATTTTCATCTGGTCTTCCCCTTGGTATGACTCAACAAAAAGGAAAAGAATTTAAGAGAAACACACTGAAATGTTTTTGGAGTTTTAAGTTTTTCTTAAAAGGAAACAAATTACAGAAATGAAAACAAGAACGAGAAAAGCTATTTACACGGGAGAGCTCCCTACAAGCAAAAGAAGAAGTGAGAAATATTTTTGGGTTTTCTTTTAATACTACAACTAAATTAAAACTGAAAAGAAAAACCATAAAGAAGCAAGAAATATTTTTGGATTTTCTCAAAGTTTTTCAAACACACAAGAAGAAAGCGAGAAAATAAAATTAACATGAATAATACAATGGAAAAGTGTGGACACCGACAACTGGAATGAAATGTGTGAACATGAATATAATGTCAGTGGAAATACATACTCCCCCAAGCTTAGGCTTCTAGCCTAGCTTGGTAATCACCACCCATAGCCTGGATAATAGTCAGAGTGATAACTCGTGGAGGCTCCCAGTGCATCCTCCTCAGCCTGGCGAGCAGCGTCGACTGCCGCATTGTACTCGCGCGCCTCGCTCTCAAGAATGTAGTATCTTCCTTTACTCTGATAATCAAAGAGAGCAGGTGCAGGCAAAATAACAGGTACAATGGTTTTTTATTGAACATCAAGTTGTAGTTATAGTTAGTGGTTGTGGCCTTAATGAACTTATGGTGCTTCATGGCCTCAAAGTCTAAGTACTAGGTAGGTAGGATAGGATCATTAGGCCAAGGTGACACACCTAGCTCCTTAGCTACACGGGAGGCATAATCCCACCATAAAAGTGACCACTATCAGCATTGCGTTGCAACCTCCATGCAACGATTGCTCCAAGACTGTAACGTTTAATTCAGGTTAAAGTAGTGTGTATGAGGCTCAAGTCTGGGGCATAGAGGGTACTGCAACCTTGTTTGCCCACGATGCATTTGCCATTAAAGAGTGCAAAGTATCGGATTGATGGGAATTATATACTTTTTATTCTAGCTTATGCCACTCCTCTATCCTCACAATAACATAGAGTAGTTAAAAATATCTCATACTCATATTTTTGTGGTTCATCCAGCGAACCCCAATATGGAATTTTACATGCAACACATAATGCTTCTAGAGGCATGATGAAGGCATTATCATAAAGGCTATATGAAACTCTAGACTCATGAGAACGATATTTAAATTTCTTAGTGAATGTCTGTGTGAGGTTGAGATGCTGGATGCACTTATCTGCGATGAAGGGGGCGAGCTCAGTGTTGTGAACATATTGCTCAAATTCTTCCTTAATCCCTGCACCTATCATGAACCCGTTACACGGCCATAGGCACTACTTGGTATCGGCGTCCCGCATCAAGCTTGCACTCGGCTCAACATAAGACTATCTTATAGAGCTCCCACTTGATGATGCCTCTGAGGACCTCCTCCTTGAAGAACTTTTAAGAGGTGCATTTTTATTTGCGAACAATTTCTGAAATTTTTTGGGACGCAAAATGATATCAACAAAACTTCACAAGATTGATAGCAACTACTCATATAGATGTCTAGAGGCTATATCAAGCATTCAAACTACTTGGAACTCCAAGAATTCAACATGCAAGCTCATTTACAACAGCACCAAGAGTGGCTAAATACTCAAAATATAAACCACTATAACAAAAACTAATTGGAGCAATGGAGGAGTCACATACTAAGTAGCAATCCCCCCAAACAGTTTCGAAAATGGAGCTTCGAGCAAAGAGATCAAAATCCGCGAATTTGAGAGCAAGAACACGAGAGAGAGAGAGAGGGAGGGAGAGAGAGAGATGGAGTGATTTTTTTCTGGAGGTAGGTGATGATATGGGCTAAGGGGATAAGTAAGGGGGGCGCGTGGGGCCCACTACCCACCAGGGCGCCTGGGGTAGCTGGCGTGCCCTGGTGCCTAGTGGGCACCAGGGGAACCCCCCCTGTGATGTTATTTATACCAAAAATTCTTAAATATTTAGAAAAAATCATGTCAAAATTTCAGGTCATTCTAAGCACTTTTTAAATCTGGCCACTTTTATTGCATGGAAAAACGAGAAAATAGGATATTCATGGCATTTTATTGTATTTAACTAAAAATAACAGAAAACTAAAGGTAGTGAGGGAAGGTTGTGCTTACTAAATTCATCGACCACATGCCTCTAAAAAATGATCCATTAAAAAGGTTGATCAAGTCTTATTAATAACCACTTTCGATTAGCATGAACCCGAAGAATTTTCATGAGACACTAAGTTACCTTAATATGGATATGCATCTCCCCAACAATAAGTGTTGAATATTTCCTTTTGGCAGTAGGAACAGGGAGTTGAAAACTTCCAATAGTGATTGTTGGAGATTTTTCAATAACATTAATACCATTAACTTGAAATTGTTTCTTTGGAAAGTGCATTGTATGCTCATTACCATAGATATTAAAAGTGACTTTGCTTTTATTACAAGCAATAACAGGCCCTACAGTATTCAAAAAGGGTCTACCAAGGATAATCGACATGTTGTCATCCTCGGGCATCTCAAGTATAACAAAGTCTGTTAAGATAGTAACATTTGCAACAACAACAGGCACATCCTCACAAATACCGATAGGTATGACAATTGATTTATTAGCCATTTGCAATGATATTTCAGTAGGTGTGGGTTTATTCAGATCAAGTCTTTTATATAAAGAGAAAGGCATAACACTAACACTAGCTCCTAAATCACATAAAGCAGTTTTGACATAATTTCTTTTGATGGAGCATGGTATAGTTGGTATTCCTAGATATCCTAGTTTTTAGGTACTCCATCCTTAAAATAATAATTAGCAATCATGGTGGAGATTTCAGCTTCAGGTATTTGCCTTTTATTAGTGACAATGCCTTTCATATATTTAGCATAAGGGGCCATCTTTAAAATATCAGTCAAACGGGTATATAAAAAGACTAGCCTAAGCATTTCAGCAAAGCGTTCAAATTCTTCTTCATCTTTTTTCTTAGATTGTTTAGGTGGAAAGGGCATGAGTTTCTTAATCCACGGTTCTCTTTCCTTGCCATGTTTTCTAGCAACAAAGTCTCGCTTATCATAACGTTTACTTTTAGGTTGTGGGTTATCAAGATCAACAATAGGTTCTATTTCAACATAACTATCTGGCTCTTTTTCATTGTCCTATTGAGCATCTTCAAGAACATCAACATTTTCATTTTCATTATCACTAGGCGAATGTTCATTACTAGATTGAGTTTCAGCATCAGAAATGGAAACATCATTATTGTCTTCAGAAGGTTTTTCAATTTCAGGTTCACTAGAGGTATGCAAAGTCCTATCATTTTTCTTTTTCTTTTTTCTTTTTAGAAGGACTAGGTGCATCTGCATTAGTTCTTTGAGAGTCTTGTTCAATTATTTTAGGGTGTCCCTCGGGATAAAGTGGTTCCTGAGTCATTTTACCTCCTTTAGTTGCTACTCTAACGGCATAATCAGTCATATTATTGTTCATTTCACTAAGAAATTCTCTTTGAGACTGAGCAACTTGTTCTAACTGAGTTTGAACCATAGAGGCATGTTTTCCTACACCCCTTACATCATTAGTGATTCTAAATAACAAGTCACTCAAGCGAGCAATCATATCAGAGTTTTGTTTCAATCATTTCATGACATTTGCATTGAAGTAATCTTGCTTCATTATATAGTTGTCAAATTCATATAAGCACTGACTAGGATGTTTATTATAAGGGATGTCACCTTCATCAAACTTTAATAAATAATTTACCTCTACCACCGGTAGTGGTGGTGTGTCAAGTCCATGTATTTGTTCAATAGGTGGTATATTCTTAACATCTTCAGCTTTAATACCTTTTTCCTTCATACGTTTCTTTGCCTCTTGCATATCTTCAGGACTGAGAAATAAAATACCCCTCTTCTTCGGAGTGGGTTTAGGCGGTGGCTCGGGAAGTGTCCAATCATCATAATTCTTCAATATATTATTCAATAACTCCTCAACTTGTTCAACAGTTCGTTTCCTGAAAACACAACCAACACAACTATCTAGGAAGTCCCTAGAAGCATCAGTTAGTCCATTATAGAAGATATAGAGTATTTCATTTTTCTTGAGAAGATGATTAGGCAAAGCATTAAGTAATTGGAGAAGCCTCCCCCAAGCTTGTGGGAGACTCTCTTCTTCAATTTTCATAAAATTAAATATTTCCTGTAACGTAGCTTGTTTCTTATGAGCAGGAAAATATTTTTCAGAGAACTGATAAATCATATCCTAGGGACTACGCACACAAGCAGGAGCAAGAGTATTGTACAATAACTTAGCATCACCCTTTAATTAGAAAGGAAATAAATTAAGGATATAGTGATAGCGAATTTTTTCCTCATGAACAAATAGGGTGGCTATGTCATTTAGTTTAGTAAGATGTGCCATAATGGTTTCAGTTTCATGGCCATGGAAATGATCAGATTCAACCAAAGTAATTAACTATGGGTCAACAGAGAACTCGTAATCCCTATCAGTAACAAAGATAGGTGAAGTAGCAAACTTAGGATCACATTTCATTCTAGCATTCAAAGATTTTTTCTTTCAACTTGACTACTAATTTCTTAAGATCGTCTCTATCCTTACAAGCAAGAAAGTCTCTAGCTACCTCTCCATCCATAACATAACCCTCAGGTATCTCAGGCAATTCATATCTAGGAGAGCTAGTTCTAATAGGTGTTTCATAATTCTCAGTTTCTGTAATTTCATAAGTTTCAGCATTCTCAATATATTTAGCTCTAGCAAGTTGTTCATTAAGAAATTCACCTAGCGGCACAGTCTTTTCAAGCAGAGTACTAGCATCATCAATAACATCATTCCTAGCAGAAGTAGCATCATCAATAACTTGCGACATACCAGGATTAATAGCATGTTGTGGTGTTGCAAGCTTACTCAAAACAGAGGTGAATCAAGTGCAGAGTGTGATGGCAGTTCCTTACCTCCCCTCGTCTTAGAGGGAACGATCTTGGTTTTGGTATCTTTCAGATTCTTCATAGTGATCAATAAATATAAATCCCAAGTGACTCAACAAATATAGCTATGCTCCCCGGCAACGGCACTAGAAAAAGATCTTGATAACCCACAAGTATAGGGGATCGCAACAGTTTTCGAGGGTAGAGTATTCAACCCAAATTTACTGTTTCGACACAAGGGGAGCCAAAGAATATTTGTAAGTATTAGCAGTTGAGTTGTCAATTCAACCACACCTGGAGATTAAATATCTGTAGCAAAGTGATCAGTAGCACAATAATATGATAGTTTTAATAGCAGTGGTAACAGTAGCAGCGACAGTAATAGTGATAGCAATAATTCTGTAGCAGTTGTGACAGTAACAATAGCAATAGTAACTTAACAAGAGCAATATGCGAAAAACTCGTAGGCATTGGATTGGTGATTTTGTTGGATGATATTCATCATATAACAATCATAACCTAGGGCTATACAAAATGAGCTCCAGTTCATAAATATAATGTAGGCATGTATTCTGTAAATAGTCATACGTGCTTATGGAAAAGAACTTGCATGACGTTTTTTGTCCTGCCCTCCCGTGGCAGCGGGATCCATAAGGAAACTAAGGGATATTAAGGCCTCCTTTTAATAGAAAACTGGAACAAAGCATTAGCACAAAGTGAATACATGAACTCCTCAAACTACGGTCATCATCGAAAAGTATCCCAATTATTGTCACCTTGGGGTTACAGATCATAACACATAATAGGTAATAGGTGCATATGACTTGCAAGATGAGATCAAGAACATAGTTATAATGGTGATAACATAAACGGTTCAGATCTGAAATCGTGGCATTGGGGCCCTAGTGACAAGCATTAAGGATAGCAAAGTCATAGCAACATTAATCATAGAATATAGTGGATACTAGGGATCAAGCCCTAACAAAACTAACTCGATTACATGATGAATCTCATCCAACCCACCACTGTCCAGCAATCCTATGAAGGAATTACTCACTCCCGGCAGTGAGCATCATGAAATTGGTGATGGAGGATGGTTGATGATGATGAAGACCGAAGATCCCCCTCTCCGGAGCCCAAAATGGGCTCCAGATCTAGCCTCCCGATGAATAACAGGAGGTGGCGGCAGCTCCGTATCATAAAACGCGATGGAACTTCCTCTCCCATTTTTTCTCCAAATATAGGATTTTATAGCGCTGGAATTAGGGTTAGTGGAGCCTCGTGGGCCCCACTACCCACCAGGGCGCGCCAGAGGGGGTGGCATGCCCTGGTGCCTAGTGGGCAGCTGGGCTCCCCCTCCAGTGGGTCTTGATTCTATAAATTATTACATATTCCAAAATAATTCTCCCAAAAGTTTTGTCCAATTCCGAGAACTTCTATTTTTGCACAAAACAACACCATGGTAGTTCTGCTGAAAATAGCGTCAGTGCAGGTTAGTTTCATTCAAATAATGCAAATTAGAGTCCAAAACAAGAGCAAAAGCATTAGGAAAAGTATATACGATGGAGACGTATCATGGAGGCCGTCTCCATTTGCCATGTGGATGTGGAGGATGAAATCTTCGACCCTCACGGCTGGATTGATAGTTCCGTCATATTTCTCGATGTTGATGGGTTTGAATCTGTCCGGGAACTGATGTTCCATCACCCTGTCTGTGAAAAATATCGGGTGAGCAAGTCCTCGGGACCGAGCAATGTCGTGCCGGACATCGGGAGACATCCGTGCATAAGCTTGGTCCCGAGCTTAGCCACGCCTGTCCAACCAGGCGTCGTAGCCGTCGAGCCCGACCGAAGGACGCCCCCTTGATCCATATATGGGCCGAGTAGGAGCTCGCTTTTCTTCTGTTCGTCGCTGTGTGTCACAGGGCTCGGGGTGTCCAATAGGATTTTTGCTGTGATGGCGTGTCGCCGTTTGAACGTGTATATTTTCCCTTGTTGGCCAGTCGCGCCCTCTAGGGGGTCGATCAGGTTGATCGGCCTGGTCGCGTGTTAAAAGCACGTTGTCGGTGACCTCTTCGTCGAATTCTGGCAGAAGACGCCGACGGAGGTAAGATTTAGGTGTGGTATGGCGCCGTTCCTCAAGATCTTGCTTGGCCGAGAGTATTTCTACCCACTTGTCATTCAGCGCGTTCTGGTCGGCTTGCAGCTGTTGCTGCTTTCTCTTCATACTCATGGCAGGGGCTACCAGGCGCCGTCTGAATCATTCTTGCTCAAAGGGGTCCTTTGGGACTACATAGTCCTCGGTTCTGAGGCTCTTGTCTTCCTTGGATTTGGGTAAATAATTGTTGTCGGCCCCATCAAAGAGATCATCGGGGTCCTCATCTTCAGGGATTCCTGCGGGGCTGTTTTGCTGTTCTAGGAAGGCTTGAATGTCCTCTCGCCGGCTATCTGCTTCGTCGGCCGCTGCGCGGTTATTAGTGGCGGCGATGTTGTGCCCGCTAGGCCCCCTGTTGGTACCTTCCGTGCGCCTACGCCAACGCCTTGATGGGTTCTTAGTTGTGTCCACCATGTATACGTCGTAAGTGGATGTTGTTGTCCATCTGCCAGTATTAGCCAAAGGCGTATTGTTTTTTGGAGTGTCGTCGACATCTTCATCCATGTCAGTGGCCTCCTCGTAGTCTAGCACGTCGGTTAAGTCATCGACCGTGGCGACTAGGTGGGTGGTGGGTGGGATGTAAATTTCCTGGCCTCGGCTTTATGTCTGATCTTGTCATAGACCGAAGTATGATCGTTCGAGATTGATAAACTCTGAATGCAACCCAACATCTCGTTAAGGTGAGACAGGTCTTCGGGGTTCATGGCCTGGCTAGAGGCCGGGCAGACTCGAAGCAAGATTCGGGCATTGCTTGCCGGGAGCTCGGAGTGTCTGTTATCCCAGTTTGACTCTAGGCCACCGGCTGGGGAGATTGGATCCATACTTGATGTAGGGTCCATGTTTGAAGTTAGATTGGGGTCGGGGCCTGACTCGATGTCGAGGCCCTCCCCTAGCATGATAGCGACCGATTCGTTGGATGGGGCAAGACTCATCGGGCGATCGGGTCCGAGGTTCAGATCGAAGATCGGCTTCGGGATTGAGCCCGTGGCAACCGAGGGGTCTTTAATCCGGTGTGGATCCCAACCGGAAAGAACGAGCTCACCACGGGAATCTACGGTGTACGCCAAGCTTCCGAAAGTGACCATCTAGTCCTGGGCAAAGTTCCCAACGGTTGCTAGATGGCCCGTCGGTGGGCGTGAAGAACCATGTTGCTGAACACGAATAGTTGGCCAGGGACAAAGATGTCGTCATGGCCAGCAAATTGATCCACAGATTAGCCATAGATCATTTTTTGATCACACGGTGGAACTCTCACTGAAAGCACCACCAGTGTCGGTGGTAAAACCAGCAAATCTCGGGGTAGGGGTTCTCGAGTTGTAGATCTCGGATCAATAGGTAACAAGGGACGAAGAAGAAAGTGTTTACCCAGGTTCGAGCCCTCTCGAAGAGATAATACCCTGTGTCCTACTTTGGTTGTATTGATGGTTGTGTATCGAGCACAAGCTTGATCTACCTCAAGATCGTAAGTTGTGTTCTAACCCTAAGGCTAGGTGGATGTGATTATAATCGGGTATATTCTACAGGCTAAACCCCTTGGCTTATATACACGCAAAGAGGGTACCCAGCGTTACATGGTCGGTTGTTGATCTAGAGATGTGTATGACGGCGGCCGAAGATGTCCTTGGAGTATACGTCAAGCCTTCGATAGAGGCTATCTTGATCACATCGAGGACGAGGCTTCCGGAGTCCTTCCTTGCGAGAATGGTGGCCCATATACCTTCAAGCACTCACCTCCCTGGCAACGGCGCCAGAAAAGAGCTTGATGTCAACTACACAACTTATTCTTGTAGACTCGTGTTGGGCCTCCAAACGCAGAGTTTTGTAGGATGGTAGCAATTTTCCCTCAAGTGGATGACCTAAGGTTTATCAATCCGTGGGAGGCGTAGGATGAAGATGGTCTCTCTCAAACAACCCAGCAACCAGATACAAGAGATCTTTTGTGTCTCCAACACACCCAATACAATTGAAATTTGTACTGGTGCACTAGTTTGGCAAAGAGATGGTGATACAAGTGTAGCATGGATAGTAGATATAGGTTTTTATAATATGAAAATATAAAAACATCAAGGTAACTAGTAACAAAAGTGAGCAAAAACGGTATTGCAATGCTTGAAAACAAGGCCTAGGGTTCATATTTTCACTAGTGTAATCTCTCAACAGTGCTAGCATAGTTGAATCATATAACAATCCCTCGATGTGTGACAAAGAATCACTCCAAAGTTCTTATATAGCGGAGAACATAAGATGAAATTGTTGTAGGGTACGAAACCACCTCAAAGTTATCCTTTCCGATCAATCTATTGAGCCATCCCTACAAGTGTCACGAACAGCCTTAGAGTTCGTACTAAAATAACACCATATGAAAACACATCAATCCACCCTAATGTCACCTAGATACTCCAATGTCACCACAAGTATCCGTGGGTCAATTATACGATATGCATCAAACAACTTCAGATTCATAATATTGAATCCAACACAATAAACTTCAAAGAGTGCCCCAAGATTTCTACCAGAGAAACAAGGACGAAAATGTGCATCAATCCCTATGCATATATTACCCCAATGTCACCTCGGGAATCCGCAAGTTGAGTGCCAAAACATACATCAAGTGAATCAATAGAACACCCCATTGTCACCAGGGGTATCCACATGCAAGACATACATCAAGTGTTCCCAAATTCATAAAAGTATTTAATCCGATGATAGTGAAACCTCAAAGGTAAAAACTCAATTCATCACAACAAGATAGAGAGGGGGGAAACACCATATGATCCAACTATATTAAAAAGCTCGCAGTACATCAAGATCGTGACAAATCAAGAACACGAGAGAGAGAGAGAGAGAGGGAGAGAGAGAGAGATCAAACACATAGCTACTGGTACATACCCTCAGCCCCGAGGGTGAACTACTCCCTCCTCTTCATGGAGACCGCCGAGATGATGAAGATGGCCTCCGGTGATGATTTCCCCCTTCGGCAGGGTGCCGGAACATGGTCCTGATTGGTTTTTCATGGCCACAGAGGTTTCCGACAGCGGAACTTCTCATCTAGGGTTCTTTTCGGGTTTTTGGTATTTATAGGAATTTGTGGCGTTGGTTTCACGTCAAGGGGGTGCCCGAGGGGCCCACAAGCTCGGGGGGGGGGGGGCGCCCCCAGACTTGTGGCTCCCTCGTCCACTTCCTGGCCCAGCTTTGGTGCTTCGGGGGTCTCTTTTGGTCCGTAAAAAATCACCATAAATTTTCAGCCCATTATGAAAAGATTTATTCGTGCAAAAAAAACGACACCACGGTAGTTCTGCTAAAAACAACATTAGTCCGGGTTAGTTCTAATCAAATCATATCAAAACCATATAAAATTATTGTAAACATGGCATGGATACTTCATAAATTATAGATACGTTGGAGATGTATCACCGTCGTCAAGGAGGAGGTGGTCAAGTAGGAGGAGGCCGCTGTTGAGCCGCATTTCACGGCAATGGTGGGGCAGAGGTTAACGTAGATGGACACAGTGTCATGCACACCGGAGTACGTCTCCTTGCCGCCCTCGTAGGTGTGGTCGCCTTCCCCGCCATGGGAAGAGGTCGTGCAGGCGCCTCCGGCCATGCAACCGCTGTAGGGGGCGCCTGCCAACCTCTGGTAGTCACTTCCATACATCAACCTCACCGGGACGACCAGAAGGACGATAGCGTCATCGAGGACGACCACGGCAGCGACAAGTTTTTATAATGTTTTTTAAAGTTTTATGTAAAGTTTAAGCTGTGGACGGGACTTTGTTTGAACGGTTTAAATATTTTAGCGCTGTTTACTTAAATTTATTTCTATGTTTTTAAATATGTGGCCGTCCTTTCTTTTATCGCGAGCCGGCCAAAATACGATGCGGCCGCCCGGTTGGGTGCCCTAGTAAGCGGATTGACAAACCGAACTGGATCATCTATTTTCTTGACCCAAACAAACAAAACCCGGATACCCATTTTTTCGAATCAAAACGAACAAAATCCGAATAAAATGGACGTCCATATAGGATCGACGGTTTAAGTTTTTTTTGTGGGGCAAATTGGGAAGCTTTATTCAATAGAAACCACCCCGGCAGAATCTGCCAGGAGGCTAGTTACAAGGAAACTAGGAGTAGAGTTTAACCAACAATCTGTTACATCCAGCGTGCTAGCTTGCTTCGCACAAAGGTGAGCTGGAAAATTTGCTGATCTCAACACATGTTGAATAAGAAAAAATTAAAAAGAACTGGCGTGCTCCCCAATCTCGTCAAGAATCGGCGCCACCACTAAAAAATTGTGGTGCGAGTGCCAGAGATTAACAACCTCTTGGCTATCCGTCTCCAAGATGACTTGATCATAACCTCAAAGCTTTGCGAATATTATGCCATCTCGAAGAGCCAACGCTTCAGCCAGAAGGGGGTCTGTGATTCCATAGTATGGCTTACACCATGCTGCCTTGAAAGCGGACGGAGAACGTGCTACCCCTCCAACCCCTCCTCGGTGGGACTCCATGGCGATGCTACCATCAATGTTGATTTTTATCCATCCATCATCCAGCGGCCTCCACCCATGACCAGGCAAGATCCGAGCATGATCTTGAGGTAACTCTAGGATCGCTAGAGCTTCCTGTATTTGCTCCATGGACCGAACATGATCAAACTCTCCTTTGTCATGTGTAATGTTGTTGCGTGAAGCCCAAATAGCCCACATAATAGACACAAGTTTTGCTCTGTCAGAATCTGAAAACAGAGACTCACAAAGGACATCCTTAACCCAAGTAAGAGGGTGCAGGTCTGGTCGCTTAACATCCAGCCACTGCGGAGCTTCATTCCAAAACCTTCTCGCATGGGTACAGTTCAGTAATGCATGCATCATATCCTCCTCAGAACTCAAATAGATTTTGCACTTGCTCTCGCTGGATATATGCCAATATTTCAATGTACTTTCAACGGGAAAAATCCCTCGCATCACGCGCCACCAGAAGACGCAAACTTTGGGCAGCACTTTGAGTTTCCATAACTGAGACCACAACTGTTTATCCATCTCTAAAGTATTCGTAGTCGTCCCTTCTTCTAGAGCTTTATGCTTGTTCTGAATCATTAGAGAGCGATACGCTGATTTTATAGTATAAATCCCGGACCTCTTAGGCGCCCAAGCATAGAAATCATCTCCCCCTCCAGTCCTCAAAGGGATATTGAGGATTGCATCCGCATATGGAGGGATAAAGGATTGTCCGATAACTTCAGACTTCCAAGTCCAATTCTCATCATCAATAATATCTGCTACCCAGCTAATTTGTGCATCACCAAGATGTGCAACAGGCGCCCTTGTCAACGTATTTGGGATCCATTTATCCTCCCATATAGACACTGTTGTACCACTTCCAATACGTTTGGTCAGCCCAACATTCAAAGCCTTCCGCCCTGCTATGATTGCCCGCCATGTCGCCGACGCGCTTTTGGGTGCACCGGCATGCATAAAATCACAGTTGGGGGAGTATCTTCCTTTTAATACTCGAGCACACAAGGAGTTGGGTTCTGTCATTAGCCTCCATCCATGTTTACCAAGGAGTGCTAAGTTGAACATCTGTAAATCTCGGAAGCCTATCCCTCCTTTAATCTTTGGTTGTGCGAGAGACTCCCACATCATCCAATGCATTGAACACCGATCAAGAGAGCTACTCCACCAGTACTTGGCCATATAAGAGGCCAACTTTGCACAAACTTTCTTTGTTAGCTTGAAACAACTCATGCTGAAAGTAGGCATATCTTGGGCTATAGATTTTATTCGCACCTCTCTTCCCGCACAAGAAATCATCCTCTCGGACCCCCCTTGGAGTTTGCTTCTCAACCTTTCTCCAATGTGGTCAAAAGTTCCACTTGTTATTCTCCCTACAGCAGTGGGCAGCCCCAGATACCGCTTAATGAATGCCTCAACATTGATGCCCATAATCTGTTTTAACCCTTGCCTGACTGGAGCCGAATTGTTTGGACTGAAATAAATTGAGCTAATATCCTTATTAACAGCCTGTCCAGAACACTTCCCATAGATCCTTAAAATCTCATTCAAACGATGAGCACTTTGCATTCGGACTTGCATAAAAATAAGATTATCATCTGCAAAAAGTAAATGATTGATCCATGGAGACTGATAGCTGACCCTGATCCCTTTGTCAGCTTGTGTTCCATTGAATCTATTCAACAAAGATGTGAAGCCTTCAACACAAAGTAGAAACAAGTACGGTGATATTGGATCACCTTGTCGCAACCCACATGACGGTGTAAAAAAAGGCAGCAGCTCGCCATTGACACGCACTAAGAACCTGACCGAAGTCACACATTTCAGGATCAAACGGACAAACTCTGCACTAAATCCTAATTGCAACATAATAGCCTCAAGATAATGCCACTCTACACGATCGTAGGCCTTCATCATGTCCAACTTTACCGCGCAAACCGCATTGCCCCCTTTCTTCCTTCTCTTCATAGCATGCACACTCTCGTGCGCAATTAAAACGTTATCGGTGATCAAGCGGCCGGGGACGAACACACTTTGTTCTTCTCCAATAATTTCACCCAAATATCCTCTAACTCGATTTGCAATAGCCTTTGAAGTAATTTTATACAGAACCGGGCAGAGAGATATTGGACGATATTGAGATATCTTTTGAGGAAATCGTACGTTTGGGATTAGAGTAATTGACGTATCATTCATTCCTGCTGGAAGTTTGCCTCCATTCAGAAAATCAAGAACCGCCGGGACAATATCAGCTTTCATAAAATTCCAATGGCGTTGGAAAAACCCGACAGTAAACCCGTCCACCCCTGGTGACTTTGACGGTGCCATTTGAAATAGAGCATGCTTAACTTCGTCCTCTGTGTATGGTTTTTGAAGCTCATAGTTCATAGCGTCCGTAACACGATTAGGAACAAAATCCAGCAAGTCGTCCATAGACTGAAATCCTTGCGATGTATATAAAGCTTGATAAAACGCCTGAACTTCAACACGGTCCTCCTCGACATCTGCACACTTCGAGCCATCTACTCTTTCGAGATGCTCAATTCTGTTCATGCGCTTTCGTTGAGCAGCTTGGGCCAGGAAATAACCCGTATTTCTGTCACCCTCACGTAGCCACGAGACCCTTGATCTCTGACGGGACCAAATCTCCTCTTGTTTAAGAGCTAGTCACAGTTGTTTAGTAACCGATTTCTCCTCATTGGACGGCCCCCTACCCACTGATTGGGAGCGTAGACACGCAAGTTTTTCACCCAGTTTACGAACTTTGCTCGCTAGTGAACCAAACTCCCTCGCTCCCCACGCTGCCAAGTTACCTTGCAACGAATTGAGTGCTTGGGATACTCCCTGTAGGCCCTGAATCACCAGCACCTCGATGCCAATTATCTATCACCACTTTGTCATAATCGACGTGCGTCTGCCAGACATCCTCGTATCTAAAGAGCTTCGGCCCTCTAGTAGCTGATGATATAGAATGCTCATGAATATCCACAAAAACAAAGCTATGATTTGACTCCGTAGCAACAATATGGCGTACCTTGATATATTCAAACATATTAACCAAAGACAGATTTTCAAAGGCCCTGTCAAGACAAGCTTTGACACTTGTTCTTCCCGACTGCCTATTATCCCAAGTATACTCCACTCCCGACCATCCAAGATCCGTGAGTGAGCAATCGTCCACTGCTTCCTGAAAAGCCCTCATTTGCCACTTTGGTCGCGGCGAAAGAGAGAAGTGCTCTGAGCCAAAAAGAGTTTCATTAAAGTCACCGATACACATCCAAACTTCATGTTGAATTGCAAACAAAAAAAGTCTCAACAAAAAAAGTCTCACCCGACGCCTGGTTTCAACCATCTATAGTACATATCTCACCTGACGTTCGGTTTCTCAACAAAAAAAGTCTCACCCAACGTTCCAGGTGTCCAGCCAGCTCGCCAAGCCCACGCACGCACCAGTCCATTACGCACGCCCACAGCCAGACTCCCGAGACTGCTGCATGTCACACACATGGAGGCCGGAACCAGCGACCCAGAGAGCGGTGTGGGCAGGGTACGTACGCCCCTCGCCACGGGGAAAAAATAACGGGGACAGCATTCCGTTTGCGCCCTGCCACGGCCCTGCCGCCTCCCGGCCCGCGCGAGGGAGAGGAGAGACTTTGTGCGCGCGCCCCGGGGCAAAGCTAGTGCCATCACTGTTCGGCGCGGTGGTCTCGGCGAAAGAAACAGACAGACAGAGCTTGGTGGATAGAGGGGGGAGAGAGAGAGAGAGAGAGAGAGTAGGCGACATCTCCAATGGAGAGGGGATGGTGGGGATAAAGCGGTGCCTCTTCTTGCCCACAGTCACGGACGGCCAGCGGCGGCTCGGGGCGTCGCCATTGATGCGCCCATTGCTCCCCTCGGCGCCGCCTGTTCTTGGTACGTTAGCTGTACATCTTCTTCCTCCTCGCATCTGGTTCTTGGATTAGGGAATCGCTCGCTCGCAGCCTGCCTGTTCGGTGCGCCAGATGGATGGTGTGATCTATCTGCCTGCCCTGCTAATGCGGACGGGTGAAATACCGGAATGTTGGGTAGAGCTCTTGATGCATGCAGATGTAGGATGGGGGTGTTTTTTTTCCTCTACCCCTTTTTGCTCTTTATATTGGATGGTGATTGATTTTTCATTATTGTTTTTTTGGGGGGGGGGGGGGGGGTGGTGGAATTCCTGCTACCATACTTGCGTTGCGATGATGAAATATTATTCTGGTTCAGGTCCAGCCTTTCAGGGCCTGCCACTCTGATGTGTGGTTTCAGTTCAGTAAGGCAAAAAATTATAGTTGAGATGCAACTGCTATCATTACTCTGTCCTGGATTTTACTTCAGTTCTTGGTGCCTTATTGGTGTTACATGTCTCTGTTTTTGGCAGTCATAGCTTACCTCTTTTGATGCTTCTGGTGATTCTTTTGTGCATTAGGACTTTGCCAGGTTGGGATTTTTCTGATGTTGCAAATATGTGTGCTCTAACTGTGTTTATCCCTTCATTGCAGTGTGATTGCTTCAGTTTGCACCACTAAACAGGATGGATGAGGTAGACTTCCTGGTGGGAATAGGCATGAAGGAGGAGGATATTGCAACAATGCTGTTTGGAGAGAAAGTTGCTGAGCTGAGAGAAGACACATTTGATGGTTCTGAGAAGGAAAAACAAATCCTTGAGGGCATTTTTGGCAGCGGGCAGACCACTTCGCTACCAGGCGCAATCAAAGCATTGGTACCAGCGAGCACACCATCCGGCTCTGCATCCAACAACAGGATGGTCTACTGCCGCATAGTCGAGTCCTTTACTCACGGCAGCCTATCAAGCTATCATGTCTTATATCATAGCGCTAGTCAACAGATGCAGAATGCAATGCCTTGTACAGATCATCATGGCAGTGGCAGGCCTTCTGAATGTGAACTCGTGGTACAAGAGACGCCACCTTCCGGTGATCGGGTTTACACCCGCAGGGCTGTGATACGCAGGAGCCAAAGAGCAAAACAATGCAGTGTTCTGGATTGGGAGAGGGTTGACATTAACAGTGTGGTCGCACAGCGACGGGATGGCCGTGGTGGCTTTGGAATGCTCTGGAACCATCTCCGGCTGCACGCACATCTTCTGATGATGGACGCCGGGTGGAAGATCGAGGGCAGGGAAAGGGGGGACAAGAGTAAGGTCGACCTCATGTTCGAGTCGCCCGACAAAGAAATCCGCCTAGCTTCTCTTCCTAAGGCTTGGAAATGCTTTGGCCAGTGGTTGCTTATTCATTCGTCCCGATTTGATGGGAATTACTACGGAAAGGAATGGTTCAACATGTATGACTTTTGTTATGATTTGAAGAACACACTGTTATGCTTAGAGCACGAGGTCCGGCGCCCGAAGCAATCTCTATCCTTCCTCCACCAGTGGCAACTCCTCGATCCTTTCATGGCAGTAGTTTGCATCGATAAGAAGGTCGCAGCTCTGCGGAACGGAGTGGCACTGAAAGCTGTGAACAGCAGAGTTACAATCCTCAATTGCAGCGACATTAAGCTGTTGAGTCGCTTGAGTCGCAGGAATGTTAACAAGCCAGTTGCGATTAAGTATTCAAGCAACTCTAACGACACACATCCCAAGTCACGGAGAAGTCTTCTGCCGCTTCTTCTATCTGATGGCCAGCCTCACAAAGAGGAAAATTCTCTGCACAATGAGCAGTCTTTTATATTTGGAACAAGCAAGCATAGCCAATATGAAGTGCAGCAAAGGTACTTGACCATGGAAGAAATGAATGAAAGAAGCGTCAGAAATATTCCTCATCGTATAGTCAAAGGTTTCCAAGATGCAACAGAGCCCAGTTCAATGCCTACTTGCTTTAGTACAAAAAGAGAATTTCCATACTGTAAAATGGTTCAGGATACTCGAGATGAGTTCGACCCACCATATTTCCCGCCTAGTTATGCTTCAGATCAGCTGGATGAAAATGTGCAAATCAAGGGTCCAAGTTCTCATGCCGGTGAAGCGATGGAAATCGCCGCCGATATGGGTAACTCTGCAGACAGTCCTTCTGACGAGTTGCTCATAAGACCAGACCTGTTGTTTTCTCACGAGGTGGATGAGATGATCCTTGGAACGACAGATGGTGTCAGCAATGAACATCATGCTGCTGCAATTGTCTCTGATTACCAAGCAGGAACTGAGGATGGAAGGGGTGGACCTTCGTCTGGTACATTATCACTACCAGAAGAAACGGATGCACGCTTAGAAGCTATCAGAGATGATGTCAACAATGAACATGATATTGTTGTACCTGGATTCCAAGCAGGAATTGTACATGTGAGGGATGAACCTTCAGCTGGTGCATTGTCTCTATTAGCAGAAAAGGATACACCCTTAGAAGTTATCAGAGATGATATCAACAATGAACACGATGTTGTTGTTGTACCTGGATTCCAAGTAGGAAATGATGATGTAAGGGGGGGACCTTCCTCTGGTACACTGTCACTATTAAAAGCGAAGGGTACAAACTTGGAAGCTAAAGACATGGGCTTGGAACAGATGACAAAAACAGGATGGGTACCATCTGGAGCCACTGGTGGCCCATTGAAGATCTCCGAACCACAAGTATTGTTTGTGTCCCCACAAGACGGGAGACTCTCTTTCATGAACAACCGTACATTTAATCAAGATACGTTGAGCTGTCTTAATTTTTCCCATGATAGCATGGGGGCAAACATGCAGCTGGACATCCAGACATCTGCCTATGAAGCGAGCTTGATTCAGGGATTTTTATATCTTGATAGTGAGGGTTCTCCAATTGGTTGGGAAGTCATAAACCCAGAACCTCCTAACCAGATGATCTGTGGCCCTTCTTCTGAACCAAACTCAAAGGTGTCTGGACATTGTGGTGAGCTGAACATGCAGAATGAAGCACGAACATCTGAACAAAGGGAGATATCAGAGTCTGATCCAAGTAAAAATGGTAAAAAAAGGTCTGAGAAGGTTGCAGGTATCAAAGATGATGCCCTTAGAAAGAAACAGAAAGTAAATAGTGTTCATGCAAGTCATTGTGCAATTGGTAAGAATATGGACATTACAACTGAGGTTCCAGCTAGCTGTGTAGTTCACAATGGGAAAGAACAGATAGGTGCAACAAGCAGTGAGCATGCTTCTTCGAATCAAAAAAGGTCACAGGAGGCTGCAGATATCCAAGACGAAGTTCGTGAAAAGAAACAGAAAGTAAATGATGGTCTTATAAGCGACTCCATAATTGGTCAATGCATGGATGGTAGTACAGCTGAGATTCCTACTAGGTGTGTGACACGTTGTGAGGAAGTACAGATAAGTGCATCAAGTAGTGAGCAAGTCCATTTGACTCTAGTGCCCGAAATTAAAGAGCACAAGGAACAAGCTGAAGATAGCAGCGAACCCCCAAAACAGCTCGTGTCAGAACAACCACCCAAAAAGGATGTCAAATTTCGAAAGAAACAACCATGGAGGCGTAAATGCAGGTTTGACGAGGATGATCTTTTGATGACAGCTGTAATACATAGGCTGACCGCGCGTTACAGGAACCATTATAATCGAATGCTCATAAATAGAATTGGCTTGAAATCTCTTCCAAGGTCTCGCCTGCAGAATGAAAAAAAATGCGTCCGGCAGAAGTTCCCTAAAAGTGCAAGAACGGTGTTGAGCAAATTACTTGAGATGGGCATTGTTTGTACAATGAATATTCTCCAGTATAGAAGGCCAGGACCTAAGAACGTGTTGAAAGATGGGAACATAACCGAGCATGGCATAAGGTGCCGGTGTTGTGACACCATATTTACAATGTCCAACTTTAGGTGCCATGCAGGTCTCAAACAAGAAACTCTGACCCTGAATCTTTTCTTGGGTTCTGGTAAATCTTACAGCCTATGTCAGCTTCAAGCGTGGTTTATAGAGCAGAAGAAGAGGAAAGAACGTGCAAAAGATACTATGTCAGTACAAGCAGATGAAAATGATGACACTTGTGGATTATGTGGTGATGTCGGTGAACTAATATGCTGTGACAACTGCCCTGCTAGTTACCATCAGGCCTGCTTGCCTTGTCAGGTTTGTTTTCGAAACATTTCCCTTTTCTTTAGTTAGCCAAAATATAGAGCTATGTAGATGTACTTTCTGGGAAACTAACCAAATCAGAAATCAGTTTATGACGACTCTGAAATGAACTATGAACAACAAAGCCTTTCATTCCCAAAATGGTTGGGGTAGGCTAGAGTTGAAATTCATAAGATCTCAAAACCTAGTCATGGTTCTGTCATGTGGATAGCTAACTTTCACACACCACTCTCCATGACTAGTTCTTTGGTGATATTCCAGTCCTTCGGGTCTCTCTTTATGGACTCCCCCATATCAAGTTTGGTCTATTCCGACCTCTCTTGATATTATCAGCACACTTTATCCTCCCGCTATGCACAGGCGTTTTTGGAGGACCGTGTTGTATATTTGGTGCTATCCTAACTCTATCACGTATATCATCATTTCAGACCCGATCCTTTCTTGTGTGGCCCCATATCCATCTCAGCATGTGCATCTCTGCTACGCTTAACTATTGGACATGTCGCCTTTTAGTTGGCCAATATTTTGCACCATACAACATCGCAGGTCGAATCATCGTCCTATAGAAATTGCCTTTTAACTTTTGTTGCACCCTCTTGTCACAAAGCGCGCCAGAAGCTTGGTGCAACTTCATCCATCCGACTTCGATTCGATGACTTAGATCTTCGTCGATATCACCATCCTTCTACAACAGTGACCCACATATCAAAAGGTGTCCTTCTGAGGTACCGCCTGTCCATAAAGGCTAACCTCCTTGTGCCTAGTAGTACTGAAACTACACCTCATGTACTCAGTTTTAGATTTCCAAAGTTTGTTTCCACGGTTCTAACTTTCTATTAATGCATATCTGATTATCATCGACTAGCACCACATCATCCGCAAAGAGCATACACCATGGGATATCTCTTTGTATATCCCTTGTGACCTCATCTATCACCAAAGCAAAAAATAGAAGGGCTCAAAGCCGACCCTTGATGCAGTCCTATTTTAATTGGAAAGTCATCAGTGGCACCATCACTTGTTCGAACACTTGTCAAAACATTATCGTGCATGTCTTTGATGAGGGTAATGTACTTTGTTGGGACTTTGTATTTCTTCAAGGTCCATCACATGACATTTCCCGGTATCTTATCGTAGGCCTTCTCTAGGTTAATGATGGAGGTCCTTCTTTTGCTCCTTGTATCTCTCCATAAGTTTGAGTACCAAGGAAAATAGCTTTCATGGCTGACCTCCCATGCAACTTATTTTTGTCACGCTTGTCATTCTTCTTAATCGGTGGTCAATGGCTCTCTCCCATAGCTTCATTGTATGGCTCATCAGCTTAGTTCCATGGTAATTAGTAAAACTTTGAACATCCCTCTTACTCTTGAAGATTGGTACAAATATACTTCGCCTTCATTCTTCAGGCATCTTGTTGACCGAAAAATAAGGTTGAAAAGCTTAGTTAGTCATACTATCGTTGTGTCTCCTAGGCATTTCCACACCTCAATGGGGATACAATCATGGCTCATGACCTTGCCTCCTTTCATCCTTTTTAAAGTCTCACTGATCTCAGGCTCCTGGATTCGTCGCACAAAACGCCCGCTGATATCACCATCTATTCTTGATCTCCTCGTCCTTCACCAGTAGTCGATCTGCTCCATATTTGATGCATTTGACTTGGCTCGCATCCTTGGTCTTCCTATTTTGGATCTTGGCCATCTTAAGATGTCCCTTTTGCCTTCCCTCATATTTAAACGTTGCTAAAAGTCCTCATACGCCCGAACCCTTGCTTCACTCACAGCTCACTTTGCGGTCTTCTTTGCCACCTTGTACTTCTTTATATTGTTTGCACTCCTATCTAGGTGTAGGTGTCTGAACCAGTCTTTCTGCTCCTTAATAGCCACCACAAGCTTTTGTTGACAGACAACACTCTTTCCAAGTATCACCTTACAATCTAGGCAAACACGCTGTCTTCTCATCCCGAGAGAACGATATTAATCTGGCTAGAGTGTTAACCACTACTAAAAGTACTAGAAGGGATACCCTCTTTTTAAAGAGGGTGTTAGCCACGATCATGTTGTAGGCTAAAGCAAAGCTTAAGACATCCTCTTCTTCTCGATTCATGCTGCTATAACCAAAGCCCCCATGCACTGCGAGTCTTAATAGCCTTTTGGACATCATCGCTCCACCTTCGAATATCTCTAGCTTCGCTTCTACTTTCCTTGGTCACCCCAAACTCCTCTGAAGCCCGAATACAAGTCACCATCTTCATTCACATATTGTTTGCATCACCTCCTTCCTCCCAAGAGCCCTCCTTAATAACCCTCTCATTGAATGCCGGAAATGCCTCCCCTTGAGCTTCCACCACTTTGGTGCGCTTATCACACCGGACATGTATCCGGAAGCTAAGTCAGCATCCACAAGCTTATCTTGAGGGACAACATTCTCTCCAGATATCACCTTACAATCTAGGCAAGCAGGCCTGTATTCTCATCTCGAGAGGACAAAATTAATCTGGCTAGAGTGTTGACCACTACTAAAAGTCACTAGATGGGATTCTCTTTTTTTAAAGAGGATGTTAGGTACTATCATGTCATAGGCTAAAGCGAAGGTTAAGACATCCTCTCCTTGATTTCTGCTGCCATAGCCAAAAACCCCATGCACCACGAGTCTGAAATGAACTATGTGTAGGAACAAAATATGTCGACCAGAGAGGGGGGGGGGGGGGCAGGGCCGGCCCTGTGTTTCGGGAGGCCCTAGGCGAAGTCGACGACATGGGCCCCTATGTCCTAAGTCCTAAGACAATATATATGTATGCGTATGTTATATATATAACTTATTAAAAGTAACTTTCAATCACACATCTTTAGTTTAAAATATGACTATAATGTCCTAAAATCATGAAGAAAAGATCAAAAGAGCATACAAAGAATTAGGAATTTATAGATCGGATGATTGGAACCCTAGACATGTTATATAGAATGGCAAAAGTTTGATAGATTGGATTAGAATATGTACATACTAAATAAAGAATAAATAAACTACTGGGATAGTGAGATTGTCAAATTCAGGTTCGGGGATGGACAGGAAACATGGATGCGTACTTGTTGACCAGGCCTGTTGTTGACTTCCAGTCGGATGCGTACTCGTATAGGTATTGCCGTATTGCCGCGGTGCCGGATGCCGGATGGCCGGGCTGCCGCCTGCCTGCCGGACTGCTGTGTGGCGGCGACGGCGAGCCGGCGAGGCGACGGCGACGCGGCAAGGGCCAAGGGGCAAGGCGCCGAGCGCCGAGCGACTGAGCGAGAAGGCCGACGGGCGTGCAAGGGCGACGAGGAAACGTAGAAACGAGCGTGAGTCACGGCGCTGCTTGGCCTTCGCGTATCCATCAGCGATCGCTAGCTAGCTAGCTATATCTGGGCCTCCTAGCCCATCCTATTTCTTTTCTTTAATTCTTTTGTAATTTGTTTTTGCTTTTTGCTGGGCTATAGTATATGTATATACTCCATCATGGCCCCCCCTCGCCAGGGCCGGCCCGGGGGGGGGGGGGGGCGTGAATGGGAGATTTAAAGTTTCTTTTGGGAAACTTCAGATATCTCAAAACACGACAACGGAAAAGAAGTAAAGTAAACATATACAAGACTACGTTAGAAAACTACCGAAGCAAATTAAGCATGAGTGCTGAAGAGAAATCACATGACTAAAACTTAACCGAGGATAAACAAGCAATGGTAAACAGGGTTAAGATGAAACCGGTGATGCTCGATGGTGACAAGGGATTTGGCAGACCAGTTCACTCTTCTGCAAAAGAGCTACGTCTGGTTGGAGGGACTTGTGATTTAACACAGAAGATAAACTCTTTTTGTCTTGTTCTCCTTGACAACAAGCTCGTCAACTCATGCCGATTACTCGAGGTAGATACTTGAGGCGATCTCCACAACCTTCACAAACATTGTCTTCGTGAACTACAATTACTCTTGGTCAGTGAAGAACTTGACACCTAACCGTCTAGAGAGTTGGCAGCTCTCAAGAGTAAAAGAGTAAAAGGTGGAGCATACTAAACTTAGTCTTTATGATGCTAAACCACTATCTAGTTTTTTGGCTCTGGGGATTTTCTCTCGGTGGATTTTAAACTCAAATCTTTCAAGGAGTGGGTGCTCAAAGAAACTAGTCAGAATCACACCGAGCAGCCAACGGTTCACGTTGGAATGGGGTGGCTATTTATAGCCGCGGTCTCCCCGAGGGGGAAAAGGCCATTTTGGACATGACAACTAGCCAATGACCAACCGACACGTTTCCAACGGTCGGATTTCAAACGCACCCGGCAACTTTCCTTGAGGAACAAGTAAGTTGACTCTTTGGTCCGAAGCATATCTCTCGCAGCCTAGAAGAACAACGTCTCTGTCTGGCAAGTAATGTTTCGGAACGCAAAGAGATTTCTCTCAACTCTCGTAGGTTTCAGTTTAGCATCAGAGAAACAAAAGTTTTGAACACTATACCCCTTTTAATGCTATGATGGTCCTACGACTCAAGAAAGAGAAAATGAACTACGGAAGAAAATAGTACGTCTTTTCTCCGCTTCCATTCTTCTCGGCTGCAGTCAAATCTCTCAGACCATGTACCGAGGCAATTGCTTCACTTCAGCAATTTTTTGGGGGTCAACTTCGTCACGCATGATCTTCGATGATAATCTTCACTGCAGCACAGGTGATTATCTTCGGAGTTTGTACCAAACTCCTCTTGACTCCAGGGACCTATAGTCTCTGTGTGCACTAGCAAATACATTAGTCCCTCGCTGTTTCTGATAGTAATCTCCAAAACACGAGGCAAATTATTGCACCAACACTATGTCTCTTTTAATCCCTGGATGCAACTGAAATGACATTTCCAAAAATTGTTGTGTCACTGATATAATGTAGCAAAAGAAAAAGAATGTTTTGTCACTACTAATCATGTCCCCGTGATTGTTCTAACTGCCATGCCACACCCAAATCAACTTCATAGCAATAAGCAGTCTTTATTCACTGCTACATCTTTATCATGGCTTTGTCTGTATTCAATTGATTGGTGCAGACATGTACTTAATACTTTACTTTCATCCTGAATGTGATATAACTTCTGTACCCATTCTGGAAATCATATTTTGCATCGGCATGACAGGACAACATTTTTTGTAACTTACATTATTGATTTAACTATTGTATTTGCCATAACCATGAGTACATATTTGTTATCGATCTTGTCATCTTTAGCACAGTAAGACACAAGTTTTAACTAATATTACTGATTTGTTCCTATTGCATTGTATTTTTTATCAGGAAGTTCCAGATGGCAGCTGGTATTGCTCTAGTTGCTTGTGCAATGTTTGTGGGGAAGTGGTCAATTCAAAGGCGCCAGGAGGTCTCCTGCATGCTTTAGAATGCTCACAGTGTGAATATCGATGTAATGTCTCACTTGCATCGTCATTGGTATTTTATCGTATTTCTTTATTTGACAAAAGCTAGTTCGCATCCCATATGTATTTGTTACTGTATTTAAGGGTAAATATTTTAATATTGTTATTATCCATACTTTTTGTAAAAAAGTTTAGTGGTGCGCTGGAGAACCGAGCGGCGCTTGGCCGATGAGGCAGAATTTATTCTGCGGAGTGACCAGTGTCTGGGTCGTTCTTAATACAATACCACAGGTCGTAGTGCCTGGTTGGTCGAGTATTTTTTTGATAGAAGTTTTTTTCTCATACATTGTTGATTCAGAACTGATCAAACACAGACACAGGCACAGCTTATGAGTATTTATTTATGTAATCTTCATGTTGTAGCAATAGTTAATCTACATCAGTAGCCATCCATTTTATGGCAATACAATTCCGGATTGCCTAAAACTTCTTACCATTGTTCTGGATTCAAATATTACTCAGGCCTAGAGAAAGACCTAACAGTTCTTAGAATATCTTTGTTAATAGCTCATTCATTACGTTGCTTGTTCAATTTTAATGGGTATATTTTATTTATCTATTCATTTCCTCCAGATCACGTAAAATGCATATCTGGTAAAGTTGTGTGTGATCAGAGAAGTGGACTTGGTACTTGGTTTTGTGAAAGAAGGTGCCAGCAGGTACACTCAAAGATTATACTTGTTCTATAACTTTTATAGCTGTATATGTTGCTGAAGATAGCAGAAACCTTTACTTAAGGAGGCTGCTCTTGTTCTGTAACTTTCAGATTTATACGAGCATGCGTTCTCGTGTTGGAATACCTGACCACCTCGATGATGGTTTTTCTTGCACCATACTTCGTAATAATGATGATCAAAAGGTTCACTCAGCTTCAGACATTGCTCTCCTGGCTGAGTGCAGCATGAAATTAATTATTGCTTTGAGTATTTTGGAAGAATGCTTCTTGCCCATCTTCGACCCGAGGACAGGGGTAGACATAATGCCCCCTATTGTGTATAACTGGAGGTGAGCTGAATCAGAAAAAAAAAGTTAACTCCTTAACATGCTCACTGCATATTTACTTTATTTTGCTTATTTTAGTTCCCTATAATCTCATGTATATTACTTAAGATCTCCATTTTACACTTTATATCTCTTTGCCAGGTCCGAGTTTGTACATTTGGATTACAAGGGGTTTTATACTGTAGTCCTGGAAAAGGATGATAACATCCTTTCCGTGGCATCCATCAGGTATTATGTGAACAGATAATTTCTAGTGATGAGCTGAGCATGTAGAGTTAAAATATTGCTCTCGCTGCAGGTTACATGGCACAACTGTAGCAGAGATGCCGCTAATAGCTACTTGTTCTGAGAATCGGCAACAGGGGATGTGCAGGCAACTGGTGGATTACATTGAGGAGGTATGAAGATAAGTAGGCATTGGCGCTTTTGTTACCTGCTTGGACTGTTTCTTAAAGTTGTGTTGCCTTGCCGAAGCATCATATTAAGTATAATCCGTGTGTATAGCCGTTTTAGGACATGAATATCTACCTGTAGGTTCCTTCCCAGATTGCTCAGCTAGCTATCAACTTTTATGAAGTACGTAAATTCAGAACCAATTAATTATCTTTCTTGGGAGTAAAAATAATGGTTTATTGAACAGCAGCTGTATGTTTTGCATGACTTGTGCTACATAAGAGGAATATCTTCTACTTTTTCCCATGTGTACGGTTTAATAATTCAGATAAAGTTGCTACCCTAAAACTTACGCATACCCGGTATTTTCAACAGATGCTGAAATCGCTGGAGGTGGAAATGCTGCTTCTGTTCGCGATACCAAACATAGTCGATACATGGACATCAGCATTCGGGTTCAGGCTGATCGAAGAATCTGACAAGAAGAAGCTGAGCAAGGTCAGGCTGGTCTCCATCCCTGGAACTGTTCTACTGAAGAAGGATCTGTATGAAAGAAGTCCAGAAACAGAGGCGGGTGAGCTGCGAACCGAACAGCAGCAGCCATTGGAGGACACCGGGCCGGTTTGCACAACGGAGACCAACCTCGCCGACGAACTAGGAGGCTCGGACACCAACCTGCCCCTCGCCGATCCTCCGTCTGCTGTTGCTCTCGGGAAATGTCATGTAGATTAGTGCTTAGCGCTGAGTTGCGTTGCGCGAATGTCCTTCACTATGCTCACTGAGCCCTGAACATCTACCAGGGATCCGGCTTGAACTCCCGCTGGTGATAATTTATGCACTTATGCCCAAGGTTTCTTTTCTCCACTGCAGTGAAAGTCGAGACTCGAGAGCTAATGTCTCCTCGCTTAGGGCGTGATTGGATTGTCGTTTCAGGGACGATTACAGGCGTAAAACATCCAGACGGAAAATCAATACGTGCTTTTAGAAACAGCCGCTTGGTTGATCGTTTAGATCCGGAAAAAACGGCCGGTTAGTGCCTTCCGCCTGGAAAACTAATACACAGCTCCCACGCTCCGTTTTCTTTCCGCCCGGTTTTTACTTCTTTCCGCCCGGTTTTTACGGGTGGCCAGTATAATACGGGTGTAAGAGGTTATAGGTGGAAAATAAATTCGGCGGAGAAATCAACCTGTGGTTGAGTTGGTTAGGTGGACAGTGGTATCCCCAACCCATCAGGTTCAAATCCTGGTGCTCGCATTATTCCTGGATTTATTTCAGGATTTCCGGCGATGCGTCATCAGTGGGAGGAGACGTTCCCGTCGACGACGAGGCGTCTACGGTGGCTTCGTAAATCTCAAGATGATATGCCGGTTCACGACGAGGCGTCTACGGCGGCTTCGTAAATCTCAAGATGATATGCCGGCTCAGTCTCTCAAAGATGTTCATAGGGATAGGGTGTGCGTGTGTGCGTTCATAGGGATGAGTGTATGCGCGTGTATATGAGCGCTTGTGTCTGTATTGATGCTAAAAAAAAACCCGCGGCCTTAGGGCGTGACATTGACACGATGGAAACGAGATTTTCTCTGCTTGAAAAGAAGTTCCAGGCATAGCATTATGTGCAAGGGTCGTGGGTTACGGACTACTGCTAACATTTCCAGGGAAATGATACATTGGGCGCCACTTTTTTATTTGAGAGAGAGAGAGAAACGTGGGGCGCCACCTGATCGAGCGCGCTGGAACCAGGTGATCTTTCCACCACGGCATTAGAAATCGTCTGTCGCCTAGTGCAGACCGCAATGCAGAATGTTCCGCTCTTTTCTCCCTCGGATCTCAAAATGGTGAAGGCCACTCGTTTGAGAGAGTGCAAACATGGACAATTTAAAAAAAAAATATCAAAATCTTCATATGGATATTTTTTCCAATAAAGGACATTGCCATTGAATTGATATATCGAGGTGATACAACCGCATCCAAAGAATGTCCGACCTCTGCATAGTAAGATGCACACAGTCAACAAGTCTAACAGACCCAAAAATAAACATCATTTTATAGTAAAAAATAAATCAATCCAGCCTAGGGTGCGGCAGTTCCTGTCCGGAGATTACATCGTCATCCATGAAGGAAGAAAATCTCTCTGGTCGTATGCTCCAGCCATGTAGACGTCATCATAAAAAAGTCTTTGACCTTCGGCCTCTGCGTGATGGACCAAGTATGGAGCCATCGTATACATGCATGAATAACCTGCACAGAAGATTAAACACATTTATTGTTAAAAACCACACCATTCCTCGTAAGTCATAATGCCCAGCATAAGGCAACTGCCCCCACAAGGATATGTGCAGAAAATTGTTTATCAATACCCCACAACCAATTGCCGAACATGTTATGTGCACTACATGGGGTATAGATTTGAAACTACTTGAACTATGGCCGAGACTACACAAGCGAACTTACACTCAGAAAATAAGTGTTTATTGGACTCGTTATGTTGACAAAAGATACATGTCTTGCTACCCTATCAATTAGGTCGTGCCAAGTTATCTCTAGTTAAGATGACCCCTCTGTTTAGAAACTAGAGGAAAATCTTCACTTTTAGAGGAATTTTGAGCTTTCACAATTTCTTGTTATCCAACCGGAACATCACAATGAACCATTGCACTGTACAAAGATTTAACTCAAAACATGCGGTTTTAATGCAAATTTCATCGAAACTTATCCGGTTCGCCTGATCGTTGAATTGCCTACATACGAAGGAGTAATTCATTCCATGCTGCCAAGCGAGGTCCTAAAAGGTCCCTCTGGAAAGAAATATCAGGGTTTTCGTGTCCCAAAACTTGTTTGATCGTGACGAATTTATGTCGAACGATCATGTACAAGCTAGGGTATTGCACCTTAAGTGGGGTGGCCCCCAGCCAAGTGTCTTCCCAAAAACGAACCTAAGAACCATCCCTAATTGAGAAAGTGCCAAATTGGAAAAAAAATCCTTGGCCTTCATCACATCACTCAAAAAATGTGAATCACCGGGTTTTCAATGAACTTGAGAAATGGCTTTGGACACCACGTACTTGTTACGAATGATTTCCTGCGAGACTCCATTCTCAGTGAGTAGTTTGTAAATCCATTTAATCAAAAGAGTGATGTTTTTAGTCTCAAGATCTTGAATCCCAAGGCCCCCTTGACTTTTAGGTCGGCATAATAAGCTCCACCTAGCTAGTCAATATTTCTTGGATTCATTATCACACTGCCAAAAAATTCGGATCTAAAGTAATCAAGACGTTCAAGAACCCCTTTCGGTAAGTGAAAGAATGACAACATGTACAAAACCATATTCCAGAGGACATAATTGATCAAAATCAATAGCCCCCATATGACAAGAGTTTAGCCTTCCAACTGGCTAGACGCTTCTCAAGACTCTCTTCCACGTGCTTCCACTCAGCGATAGTTAAACGTCGATAGTGTATCGGAATACCCAGATACCGAATCAAAAATGCCCGAGATGACAGCCAAAAATCTCAGCATACTCAGATGCAGACCCAGCAGCATCGCCGAAGCAGAAAAGCTCACTCTTATGGAAAATAATTTTGAGACCAGAGAGTTCCTCAAAGGCACGTAAAAGCAGCTTGAGGTTTCTTGCTTTATCTAGGTCGTGATCCATAAAAAGTATAGTGTCATCCACATATTGTAGAATAGATAGACCGTCTTGTACCAAATGAGGAATGGCACTGCTAATCTGACCAGCCATCTTAGCCTGCTCAACAAGGATGGCCAACATATCGGTCACAATGTTGCATAAAATAGGGGATATGGGGTCCCCTTAGGCGAAGCCCCTTCCTAGTCTGAAAGTAGTTGCTAACATCATCGTTGACTTTGATAGCCACACTACCTTCAGAAAAAAAACTCCCTACCCATTTACACCATTTTGGAGAAAATCCTTTCATGCGTAAAGTTTGCAAAAGAAATGGGCCATTTGACTTTATCATAGGCTTTTTCAAAATCAATGTTGAAGATGACTCCACTCAACTTTTTACGGTGAAGCTCATGAACAATTTCATGCAGTACAACAACTCCATGTAATATGTTACGTCCTTGCATAAATGATGTTTGAGTGGGTTTGACCACGTGGTCAACCACCTCGTTCAACCGATTGGTTGCAACCTTCATAAAGATTTGTTGGGGAACGTAGCAGAAATTCAAAATTTTCCTACATGTCACCAAGATCTATCTATGGAGAAACCAACAACGAGGGGAAGGAGAGTGCATCTACATACCCTTGTAGATCGCTAAGCGGAAGCGTTCAAGAGAACGGGGTTGAAGGAGTCGTACTTGTCGTGATCCAAATCACCGGAGATCCTAGTGCCGAACGGATGGCACCTCCGCGTTCAACACACGTACAGCCCGGTGACGTCTCCCACGCCTTGATCCAGCAAGGAGAGAGGGAGAGGTTGAGGAAGACTCCGTCCAGCAGCAGCACAACGGCGTGGTGGTGGTGGAGGAGTGTGGCAATCCTGCAGGGCTTCGCCAAGCACCGCGGGAGAGGAGGAGTAAGAGAGGTAGGGCTGCGCCAATAGAGGGAGAAACTCGTCTGTTGGGCAGCCCCCAAACCTCATGTATTTATAGGGGGAGGGGAGGGGGCTGCGCCCCCTCTAGGGTTCCCTCCCCAGGGGTGGCGGCAGCCCCCAGATCCCATCTGGGTGGCGTCCAGAGGGGAAGAGAGGGGAGGCGCACCTGGGGTGGGCCTTAGGGCCCATCTACCCTAGGGTTTGCCCCCTCCCACTCTTCCCTGCGCCTTGGGCCCCTTGTGGGGGGCGCACCAGCCAACCTGGGGCTGGTCCCCTCCCACACTTGGCCCATGCAGCCCTCCGGGGTTGGTGGACCCCCGGGACCCTCCCGGTGGTCCCGGTACGTTACCGAAAAAACCCGAAACTTTTTCGGTGACCAAAACAGGACTTCCCATATATAAATCTTTACCTCCGGACCATTCTGGAACTCCTTGTGACGTCCGGGATCTCATCCGGGACTCCGAACAACATTCGGTAACCACATACAAACTTCCTTTATAACCCTAGCGTCATCGAACCTTAAGTGTGTAGACCCTATGGGTTCGGGAATCATGCAGACATGACCGAGACATTCTCCGGTCAATAACCAATAGCTGGATCTGGATACCCATGTTGGCTCCCACATGTTCCACGATGATCTCATCGGATGAACCACGATGTCAAGGACTCAATCGATCCCGTATACAATTTCCTTTGTCTAGCGATATTGTACTTGCCCGAGATTCGATCGTCGGTATGCCGATACCTTGTTCAATCTCGTTACCGGCAAGTCTCTTTACTCGTTCCGTAACACATCATCCCGTGATCAACCCCTTGGTCACATTGTGCACATTATGATGATGTCCTACCGAGTGGGCCCAGAGATACCTTACACGGAGTGACAAATCCCAGTCTCGATTCGTGCCAACCCAACAGACACTTTCGTAGATACCTGTAGTGCACCTTTATAGCCACCCAGTTATGTTGTGACGTTTGGTACACCCAAAGCATTCCTATTGTATCCGGGAGTTGCACAATCTCATGGTCTAAGGAAATGATACTTGACATGAGAAAAGCTTTAGCATATGAACTACGATCTTTGTGCTAGGCTTATGATTGGGTATTGTCCATCACATCATTCTCCTAATGATGTGATCCCGTTATCAACGACATCCAATGTCCATGGTCAGGAAACCGTAACCATCTATTGATCAACGAGCTAGTCAACTAGAAGCTTACTAGGGACATGGTGTTGTCTATGTATCCACACATGTATCTGAGTTTCCTTTCAATACAATTATAGCATGGATAATAAACGATTATCATGAACAAGGAAATATAATAATAATAACTAATTTATTATTGCCTCTAGGGCATATTTCCAACAATCTCCCACTTGCACTAGAGTCAATAATCTAGTTCACATCGCTATGTGATTAACACTGATGGGCCACATCGCCATGTGACCAACATCCAAAGAGTTTACTAGTGTCACTAAACTAGTTCACATCACCATGTGATTAAGACTCAATGAGTTCTGGGGTTTGATCATGTTTTCCTTGTGAGAGAAGTTTTAGTCAACGGGTCTGCAGTATTCAGATCCGTATGTACTTCGCAATTCTTGATGTCATATTGTAAATGCTGCTTCCACGTTCCAATTGAAGCTATTCCAAATTGTTGCTCCATTATACGTATCCGGTATCTCTACTCAGAGCTATCTGGATAGGTGTTAAGCTTGCATCGACGCAACTCTTTACGTCGAACTCTTTATCACCTCCATAACCGAGAAACATATCCTTATTCCTCTAAGGATAATTTTGACCGCTGTCCAATGATCCATTCCTGGATCATTCTTGTACCCCTTGACTGACTCATGGCCGACACACTTCCGGTGCGGTACACAGCATAGCATACTATAGAGCCTACGTCTGAAGTATAGGGGACGACCTTCGTCCTTTCTCTCTCTTCTGCCATGGTCGAGCTTTCTTAATGGTGATACTTACCATCATTGTCTGTCTTCCTTTTAAAATCCATCTTTACCCAACGTCCTTACGACCATCAAGTATTTCTTCCAAAGTCATGGATCCTCTCTCGGATGTTATGGCCTCGAGCCATTTGTCGGAATCCGGGCCCACCATCGCTTCTCCATAGCTCGTAGGTTCATTGTTGTCTAGCAACATGACCTTCAAGACATGATTACTGTACCATTTGAAGTAGTACGCATCCTTGTCACCCTACGAGGTTCGGTAGTGACTTGATCCGAAGTTACATGATCACTATCATAAGCTTCTACTTCAATTGGTGTAGGTGCCGCAGGAACAACTTCCTGTGCCCTGCTACACACTAGTTGAAGTGATGGTTCAACAACCTCATCAAGTCTCCACCATCCTCCCACTCAATTCTTTCGAGAGAAACTTTTCCTCGAGAAAGGACTCGATTCAAGAAACAATCCCTATTGCTTTCGGATCTGAATTAGGAGGAATACCCAACTGTTTTGGGTGTCCTATGAAGATGCATTTTATCTGCTTTGGGTTCGAGCTTATCAACCTGAAACTTTTTCACATAAGCATCGTAGCCCCAAACTTTTAAGAAACGACAACTTAGGTCTCTCCAAACCACAGTTCAAACGGTGTCGTCTCAACGGAATTACGTGGTGCCCTATTAAAGTGAGTGTGGTTGTCTTTAATGCCTAAACCATGAACGATAGTGGTAATTCGATAAGAGACATCATGGTACGCACCATATCCAATAGGGTGCAACTATGATGTTCGGACACACCATCACACTATGGTGTTCCAGGCGGTATTAATTGTGAAACAATTTCCACAATGTCTTAATTGTGTGCCAAAGCTCGTAACTCAGATACTCATCTCTATGATCATATCATAGACATTTTATCCGCTTGTCACAATGACCTTCAACTTCACTATGAAATTACTTGAACCATTCAATAATTCAGACTTGTGTTTCATCAAGTAAATATACAGTATCTACTTAAATCATCTGTGCAGTAAAACATAATGATATTCACTGCATGCCTCAACACTCATTGGACTGCACACATCAAAGTGTGTTACTTCCAACAAGTTGCTATCTTGTTCCATCTTACTGAAAACGAGGCTTTTCAGTCATCTTGCCTATGTGGTATGATTTGCATATCTGAAGTGATTCAAAATCAAGTGAGTCCAAACGATCCATCTGCATGGAGTTTCTTCATGCGTATACACCAATAGACATGGTTTGCATGTCTCAAACTTTTCAAAAACGAGTGAGTCCAAAGATCCATCAACATGGAGCTCCATCATGCATTTTACACCAATATGACTTACATGGCAGTGCCACAAGTAAGTGGTACTATCATTACTATCTTATATCCTTTTTGGCATGAAAATGTGTATCACTACGATCGAGATTCAATAAACCATTCCTTTTAGGTGCTAGACCATTGAAGGTATTATTCAAATAAACAGAGTAACCATTATTCTCCTTAAATGAATAACCGTATTGCGACAGACATAATCCAATCATGTCTATGCTCAACGCAAACACCAATAACAATTATTTAGGTTTAACACCAATCTCGATGGTAGAGGGAGCTTGCGATGCTTGATCACATCAACATTGGAAACACTTCCAACACGTATCGTCAGCTCACCTTTAGCTAGTCTCCGTTTATTCTGTAGCTTTTATTTCGAGTTACTAACACTTAGCAACCGAACCGGTATCTAATACCCTGGTGCTACTAGGAGTACTAGTAAAGTACACATTAACATAATGTATATCCAATATACTTTTATCGACCTTGCCATCCTTCTTATCTACCAAGTATCTAGGGTAATTTTGCTCCAGTGGCTGTTCCCCTTATTACAGAAGCACTTAGTCTCGGGTTTGGGTTCAACCTTGGGTTTCTCCACTGGAGCAACAACTGATTTTCCGTTTCATGAAGTGCCCCTTCTTGCCCTTGCCCTTCTTGAAACAAGTGGTTTCACTAACCATCAACAATTGATGCTCCTTCTTGATTTCTACTTTCGCGGTGTCAAACATCGTGAATATTTCAAGGATCATCATATCTATCCCTGATTTGTTATAGTTCATCACGAAGCTCTAGTAGCTTGGTGGTAATGACTTTGGAGAAACATCACTATCTAGAAGATCAACTCCCACTCGATTCAAGTGATTGTTGCACTCAGACAATCTGAGCACAAGCTCAACGATTGAGCTTTTCTCCCTCAGTTTGCAGGCTAAGAAAATTGTCGGAGGTCTTATACCTCTTGACGTGGGCACGAGCCTGGAATCCCAATTTCAGCCCTCGAAACATCTCATATGTTCCGCGATGTTTCGAAAAACGTCTTTGGTGCCTCAACTCTAAACCATTTAACTGAACTATCACGTAGTTATCAAAACGTGTATGTCCGATGTTCGCAACATCCACAGACGACGATTGGGGTTCAGCACACTGAGCGGTGCATTAAGGACATAAGCTTTCTACTGTCCGCATAATCGCTACTGTCAACTTTCAACTACATTTTCTCTAGGAACATATCTAAACAGTGGAACTAAAGCGCGAGCTTACGACATAATTTGCAAAGATCTTTTGACTATGTTCAGGATAATTAAGTTCATCTCATGAACTCCCACTCAGATAGACATCCCTCTAGTCATCTAAGTGATTACATGATCCGAGTCAACTAGGCCGTGTCCGATCATCACGTGAGACGGACTAGTCATCATCGGTGAACATCTTCATGTTGATCGTATCTACTATACGACTCATGCTCGACCTTTCGGTCTCTTGTGTTCCGAGGCCATGTCTGTACATGCTAGGCTCGTCAAGTTAACCTAAGTGTTTCGTGTGTGTAAATCTGGCTTACACCCGTTGTATGTGAACGTAAGAATCTATCACACCCGATCATCACGTGGTGCTTCGAAACGATGAACTTTCGCAATGGTGCACAGTTAGGGGGAACACTTTCTTGAAATTTTAATAAGAGATCATCTTATTTACTACCGCCGTTCTAAGCAAACAAGATGCATAAACATGATAAACATCACATGCAATCAAAGTGACATGATATGGCCAATATCATTTTGCTCCTTTTGATCTCCATCTTCGGGGCTCCATGATCATCATCGTCACCGGCATGACACCATGATCTCCATCATTGTGTCTTCATGAAGTTGTCTCGCCAACTATTACTTCTACTACTATGGCTACCGGTTAGCTATAAAGTAAAGTAATTACATGGTGTTGTATAATGACACGCAGGTCATACAATAAATAAAGACAACTCCTATGGCTCCTGCCGGTTGTCATACTCATCGACATGCAAGTCGTGATTACTATTACAAGAACATGATCAATCTCATACATCACATATCATTCATCACATTCTTCTTGGCCATATCACATCACATAGCATACCCTGCAAAAACAAGTTAGACGTCCTCTAATTGTTGTTTGCATGTTTTACGTGGCTGCTATGGTTTTCTAGCAAGAACGTTTCTTACCTACGCAAAACCACAACATGATATGCCAATTGCTATTTACCCTTCATAAGGACCCTTTTCATCGAATCCGTTCCGAATAAAGTGGGAGAGGCTGGCACCCGCTAGCCACCTTATGCACCAAGTGCATGTCAGTCGGTGGAACCTGTCTCACGTAAGTGTATGTGTAAGGTCGGTCCGGGCCGCTTCATCCCACAATACTGTCGAAACAAGATTGGACTAGTAACGGTAAGCATATTGAACAAAATCAACGCCCACAACTACTTTGTGTTCTACTCGTGCAAAGAATCTACGCAATAGACCTAGCTCATGATGCCACTGTTGGGGAACGTAGCAGAAATTCAAAATTTTCCTACGTGTCACCAAGATCTATCTATGGAGAAATCAGCAATGAGGGGAAGGAGAGTGCATCTACATACCCTTGTAGATCGCTAAGCGGAAGCGTTCAAGAGAACGGGGTTGAAGGAGTCGTACTCGTCATGATCCAAATCACCGGAGATCCTAGTGCCGAACGGACGGCACCTCCGCGTTCAACACACGTATAGCCCGGTGACGTCTCCCACGCCTTGATCCAGCAAGGAGAGAGGGAGAGGTTGAGGAAGACTCCGTCCAGCAGCAGCACAACAGCGTGGTGGTGGTGGAGGAGCGTGGCAATCCTGCAGGGCTTCGCCAAGCACCGTGGGAGAGGAGTAAGAGAGGTAGGGCTGCGCCAATAGAGGGAGAAACTCGTCTGTTGGGCAGCCCCCAAACCTCATGTATTTATAGGGGGAGGGGAGGGGGCTGCGCCCCCTTTAGGGTTCCCTCCCCGGGGGTGGCGGCAGCCCCCAGATCCCATCTGGGTGGCGGCCAGAGGGGAAGAGAGGGGAGGCGCACCTGCGGTGGGCCTTAGGGCCCATCTGCCCTAGGGTTTGCCCCCTCCCACTCTTCCCTGCGCCTTGGGCCCCTTGTGGGGGGCGCACCAGCCCACCTGGGGCTGGTCCCCTCCCACACTTGGCCCATGCAGCCCTCCGGGGTTGGTGGCCCCACTTGGTGGACCCCCGGGACCCTCCCGGTGGTCCCGGTACGTTACCAAAAAAACCCGAAACTTTTCCGGTGACCAAAACAGGACTTCCCATATATAAATCTTTACCTCCGGACCATTATGGAACTCCTCGTGACGTCCGGGATCTCATCCGGGACTCCGAACAACATTCGGTAACCACATACAAACTTCCATTATAACCCTAGCATCATCGAACCTTAAGTGTGTAGACCCTACGGGTTCGGGAATCATGCAGACATGACCGAGACGTTCTCCTGTCAATAACCAACAGCGGGATCTGGATACCATGTTGGCTCCCACATGTTCCACGATGATCTCATCGGATGAACCACGATGTCAAGGACTCAATCGATCCCGTATACAATTCCCTTTGTCTAGCGGTATTGTACTTGCCCGAGATTCGATCGTCGGTATGCCGATACCTTGTTCAATCTCGTTACCGGCAAGTCTCTTTACTCGTTCCGTAACACATCATCCCGTGATCAACCCCTTGGTCACATTGTGCACATTATGATGATGTCCTACCGAGTGGGCCCAGAGATACCTTACACGGAGTGACAAATCCCAGTCTCGATTCGTGCCAACCCAACAGACACTTTCGGAGATACCTGTAGTGCACCTTTATAGCCACCCAGTTACGTTGTGACGTTTGGTACACCCAAAGCATTCCTACGGTATCCGGGAGTTGCACAATCTCATGGTCTAAGGAAATGATACTTGACATTAGAAAAGCTTTAGCATATGAACTACGATCTTTGTGCTAGGCTTAGGATTGGGTCTTGTCCATCACATCATTCTCCTAATGATGTGATCCCGTTATCAACGACATCCAATGTCCATGGTCAGGAAACCGTAACCATCTATTGATCAACGAGCTAGTCAACTAGAAGCTTACTAGGGACATGGTGTTGTCTATGTATCCACACATGTATCCGAGTTTCCTTTCAATACAATTATAGCATGGATAATAAACGATTATCATGAACAAGGAAATATAATAATAATAACTAATTTATTATTGCCTCTAGGGCATATTTCCAACAAGATTTTGAAGCTGGCATAGAAGGCAATCGGTTGATATTGTTGACTACGACTAGCCTGCTTAGTATTGGGTAATAGAATAATTTTCCCAAAGTTAAACGGGAAATACCAAGGTTTTTAGCATGCAATTGGTTAAACAACTGAACCAAGCCCGCCTTAATCATATCCCAAAAACATTGATAAAACTCCATCGGAAAACCGTCTGGTCCCGGAGATTTGTTGTGTTCCATTTGAAACACTGTGGTCTGAATCTCCTCCTCGGAGAATGGAGAGGTTAAAAACTCATTTTACGCCACCTAAAATTGAGGGATGTCATGAGTAAGAGGATAGTCCAGCTCAAAACACTACAAAAAAATACACTTCTATGATGATAAATGTTTGTCACAATAGGTCACGTTTTTTGTCATGCATGTACATCCATGACGATTTTATGACAGAGTCAGGATAGTCATACCTGTGTTGTCATAGAAGTGTTCCATGACATTACCAAAATTATCATCACGGAAGTGTCCACTTCCATGACGATAAATCGCGCGTCATAGAAGTGCTTTCGTCAAGGGTGACCGACTTGTGGCATCCACCATAACGGCTCGCCGTTAAGCTATCGGGTCCGGTTTTGGATCCGATAACCCGTTAATAGCCCCGACCAATGGGGATTTTCCACGTGTAAAATCATCATTGGCTGGAGGAAACATGTGTCGGCTCACCATTGGGACAGATGTCATCCACTCATTGGACCGAAGGCGCCTATGATACGTCGACACGTGGCACGACCCAACAGAGGCCCATTCCTGTGAAAAGGCCGACCCGTTTGACTTGGTCGAAAGGTTGCAGGCTGGCCCACGGGAAGCCTGTTAACGGCATGTTCGCATATAGCCCATTTACAACCCGCTAACCCAGGGCCCGTTACGACCTATCCGAATTAGGCCCAGTAGTGTCATCTGGGCCATCCAATATGATTCCAACCCATTTTAACTTCCGGCCCATGTATGGACCATGACGTCTTTCGGCCCATATGAGGCCCTTTGTAACTCTTGGCTCATTAACGGCCCGTGGTGAAATTGGCCTGTAATGAACAGTGTATCACTTTATACCCATCAACGACCAATTATCCCATTGGGCCGTTTCTAGCCCATGTTATCTTTCGGCCTTCTCAGGGCCCATTTATTCTTGGGCTCATTTCTAGCATTCGTTTACTTATGGCCCGTTACTATCATTTTCTGCTTGTGGGCCAAATTCAGCTCGTGGTTACAGTCGGCCCGTTTGTGGTTCGTTAATACGTTGGGCCGTTTCATAGCGTCATCAAATACGGCCAATTAACGACGACCCGTTATGGTCAGCCCATGAACAGGCGATTCCAACTCTAGCCCGTTTACGACCATAATGCGGTCTGTTATTGGCCCATGTTTGGCCAATCGATCATACGGCCCGTAGAAGGCCCATTGATGATACGTCCCGTAGAAGGCCCATTGTGTCTATGGCCCATAGAAGGCCCATTGTTTCTATGCACCATAGAAGGCCCATTGTTTCTACGACCCTTAGAAGGCCCATTGTTTCTACGGATCATAGGAGGCCAATGGTAACTACAGTAAATATGTAGCCCATGGTTATTGTGGCCTAGTTTTAAAAAATAGGTTATTGCAGCCACTAGCAAACCACAGAAAAAGAACTGCACTGACTACAAGCAAACAAATAAACAAGACAATAAGGAAATAAATAAGCAAGCAATTTACACTAGGCTATCACGGCAATTACACATATTACATCCACTGGGCATCAAAGTTTGTCACCAGTGCAAATATAGGGAACAAAGCAGCATATCATATACACTGGTTGTCAAAGTTGACGACCAGTGCAAATAAACGCCACAACAAAACAAGTCTAGAGCTGAAACCACTTCAGAAGAGCTCAAGAAGCAATATCTTGGGTACCCATAATGCTGGCAAGATGCTTAACAAGCTTATTAACTTTCTCTTGTTTGGCGCTTAAATCCTCCAGCACTTGCTGTTGCACCAGAAAGTATGCATCTGAATTCTACAAGGACTTCCTCAGTCCTTCGGCTTCCTGTCGCATAACATCTGATCGATGTCTTTCAACTTGAAGTTGAGACTCAAGAAGCTGAACTGATTCAGGCAGCAAGTTCGAAGAGCTGGTGCCAGTAGTAGTAGCCAGTAATTCAAACACTACATCAAGACAAGACTTTGGGGTTGTCTTAGTGTCTTCAATATAGTTTTTATCAGCTTTCTTGGAGACCAACAGGGATGTCTCACTATCTTGAACCTTATCTGCATTACTTCCTTTACCATTGCATAACGGGGTACTCTTCTCCAATATTTTATTCACATTCTAAAAGAGAAACAAACAAACACATCACAGGTTTACAATGTAGTATATGAAACTCATTTTGGTAAACTAGTTCAGTAGTAAGGTGGACAGGATAACAACATGAAACAAACATATATCTATGTAGTATGGTCACTGTATGGTCTATATCATTCTAGTTTATGTTGCCAAATCAAGATAGATACAGTTTGAATCATATCTATTTAAGACAAAGCAGCATAACACAATATAAGTGTGGGAAACTACACAACAATAACAACACTTGTAATGTGCATGGCATGAGAACATAACTGTTTATTCAATTGAAACTGAAATCAACACAGAGCAAGTTACAACAGCAAACACATTAAAGAAACAGGTTTAAACATACCTGTTGCGCCATTGGAGTCTCAATTGCATCGTTCAAATTTGAAATTAGTTGGTATGAGTAAATACAGTGATGCAAGAGCAAATTAGTATGAACCATAGCTACGTAACCTGACCTGAGAACAATTCTTCTTCTGCTTTAAGCGTTGACTTGGGGTTCGGAGTGGTGGTCCTCATGCTTGCTCTATGGTGGAGACGGTGCTGTGTCAACTGGAACTGGGTTACTATCTACTGGGGTTGGGGTTAGAAGGGGTGTAGATGGTTCACTGTCCAACTAGGTAGGGGTGCAATCTGCGTGAGTCTGGGTTATGTGTGGTGGGGCTGGTTCTTGGGCAAGTACAACCGTGGTTCTATCTGCATCGACAGGTAGCATGATCTTTTCTGAAGACCGTGTTTTTACTCCCACAGATACTGCCATCACCCCCTCCAATTGAATTGGCTGATAAACAAGAAAAGTAATTGAATGTACAGACATTGTAAAATAGACAGGTGCAATGGATAGTAGGGAAGTAAACAGGGCATGAAATAATTCACATTTACGTTGTCTAACCAAACAAAATAGCAGGACATTATTTCACATATATGATGGCTAATTAAATAGGATAGCATGACACAATTTCACATATACGATGGCTAACTAAACAGGATAGAATGACATACTTAAAAAATATGATGACTATGTAAACAGGATGACATGATATAACTATACAATGTGTCTATTAAAGTGGTTGGCATGCCATAAATCACAAACATGCCGTCGATGGAAACATGATGGCATGATATAATTCACGGATATAATGACATAATTCAAAATATGGTGACTATGTAAACAAGATGAGATGATATAACTATATTATGTGTTTAGAAAATGGGTTGGCATACCATAATTCAAATACATGTTGTCTATGTAAACATCATGGCATGATATAATTCAAATATATGATTTATATACTAAGCAAGTGAGCAGAGGGCAATCACATATATGATGTGTCAACTAATGAGATGGCATCCAATATTGTGTATATGATGTAAAAACTAAGCATTGGAATACAACATATGCATGATATGAGTAATATAACCCTCCCAAGTTTGAGCATACATATCATGGAGATAATAGGACTAGTCATCTACCTCTGAATCCTCATATGAAGAGCTATCTGTAACCAGCAAGATATCTGCTTCAGCAGGTAGCATTGTCTGCTCTGAAGACCTTGTTTTCTCTCCAGATTTCTCCATCACCAATTCAAATGGCTGATGCATAGGAAGATCAGTTGAATATACAAACATTGTCGACAAATGCAATGAGAAATACAAAAAAAGGACGGCATGATATAATTCACATATATGATGCTTAGCTAAACAGCATGGCATTGCATAATTCACATATATAATGCCTTGCAACAAGATAGCATTGCATAATTCACATATATAATGTCTTGCAACAAGGTGGCATTGCATAATTCACATATATGGTAATTAGACACTAAATAGGTGGCATTCACACAAAGCATGTCTAAACTAAGCAAATGACATAGCAATGCAAGATACCATATGCACGACATGAGCAACATAACCCTGCCAAGTTAGAGCATTCACCTCGGGGGGGGGGGGATATGACTGGTCATCTGTCTCTGAATCCTCCTCTGAGGAGCTATCCGTAATTAGCAAGACATGCGCTTCATCAGATAGCATTGTCTGCTCTGAAGACCTTGTTTCCACTCCAGATTTTTCCATGACCGTGCTGAATGGCTGATGCACAGGAATAGTAATTTAATGTACTAAAATTGTAGACAAATTTAACACGTAATAAAAAATGATGGCATGATATAATTAACATATACGATGACTAGCTAACCAGGGTGGCATTGCAAAATTTATATATATGATGCCTGGCTAAACAAGATGGCATTGCATGATTCACATATACGATAAACAAGTTAGAGCAAAGACTTCAGGGGGTAAATAGGAGTGGTCTTCTCCTTCTGAATCCGCCTCAAAATAGTTATCTTCCTCTTGATTACGATCCAAAATGGGTGGAGGGGGGCTACCTTTGCGCCCACCATGGAGCGACGTGTACATGAAATTTAATTGCCATGCAAGGCTCGTCTCTTTTGCTCTACATGCCAGTTCCATTGTGTACATGTAACATCCCAAATTTTAAATTTGGAATGTTATACATTAGATCATCAATGCATATCATATTTTATTGCATTTTGGTTTTATCCTAGAAATTCTACGCAACTCAAGGACCCACGAAGAGAGTTGGGGATTTCGTTATTTTCATATTTGAGTTTTCTCATATTTTGAAAATAGGATCATTTGATTTTTATTATTTTATCTTCGTATATTTCTTTTATAAAAATAAAAGAGAGGGAATAAAATGACTTTACCAAAATAAAGAAATATTGGAGATTTAATAATAAAATCAAACAAGTTTTTATTTCGGAGTTTTATCACTATTTTATTTGAATTAGGAAAAATGTGTGTTTTTTCAAAATTGCATTTTAGGCCCAAATAAATGTTCATCTTGTCCGGCTTATTTTTAGAGGACGGGGAAAATTTATTTCGGGATTTTTGTAGTCCGCTTAGTATATCTTTTATTTGTTTTTCTGCATGGAATATATTTTAAAAAAAGGTTACCGGCCTAACCGGGCCGTGTCCGCCTGGGACACCGACCCAGCCGGGCCTTTAAAGCCCGAGCAGCCCCAGCCCAGCCGCCACCCCGCCGGTTGCCACCGCCGGTTTCCGCCGCCGCCGATGTCGCTGCCCCTCGCCCCGCCGCCCGACGCCGCCGCCCGTCGACCACCGCTGCCGGAGCCCGCCGCCCCGTCTTGCCGGACCTCGTCGGAGGTTGCCGCCCGCCGCCGCCGGTTTTCTCTAAAAAACCACCCGTTTTTTAAAAAAACCGAGGTTTTTATTAGATCGGTTTACTTTAATTTTTTTCGGTTTAGTTATTTTGGGGACGTTCGTCCGTACGTTCGTTTTAACGAATAGTTTTCGTCGTTTAGCCGCAGACAGCGAACGTTCTTTCGTTAGCCTGTTCGTCCGTTTTTCTTTTTCTCGGGTTTTTTGCGATTATTTTCGATCGTGATTTCTGATCCGATTTTCGTTTTAGTATAACTTTTCGCTCGTTTATCGGAATCAGGCGATTCAAGCGCTTGGAGTTTCGTCTCGAAACCCTCTTTCTGTTTACCCAACTTAAACAAGTTTTTGCTACGGTAAAATTTGACTTAGATCCAGATTAGTAAACGAAGCTTGTTTTCTTTCGCTGTTTGAGTTTTGTTGCTTTGTTTGATTTGTTTCTTTTTGCAAATCGGAGTTCTTAAGTTGGACTTTCTGGTTAGATCTTTTATTTGAGTTTTACCTATGCATTAGATGAGTGCTTATTGTATGCTTGTTTGTTTGTGATAGAGTACCCGGAGTGCGCCGCGTGCTACTATGAGTCTCTAGGTTTCACGGATCATCAGCAAGGCAAGTAACACTTTGATCATATGTAACGCCCCGGATACAACTTTCCATATTCATAACTCCAACTCTTGCCTTTTCCGGAGATGCGATTTATTATTTTCCTCCATGGTTGGGTTTTGCCTTTTGTTTTGCATTGTGTTCATGTCTTGCATTTCATCTCATAGCATCATGCGCATTGCATCTGCATGTTTTCATAAAACGTGCATCCGTTGTTAGTTGCCGGTTCTTCCTCGTCTCTGCTGACCTTTCTTAGACCGACTATTCTATTTTTGCCCGACCGTTTGACCCCCTTTGCAATACTCAAACCCCTCGCGCGCGTCCGAAAGTTGTCCCGAACCCGACCCGAGCTGTCGTGACCAATGAGTCCGGATCATCCCCTAACATCTATAAAACATCTCCATTTTTGTTTTTGGACTCCCTACCTATTTATTCTCGACTGTCCGATGTAAATCGGAGGGTCCGATTACCCCTAGCCAAAACCCTCTTGCTATTTAAACCGTCCAACCCTAGCCCTAGCCTGTCCAATCTCCACCAAATCCCCATGCCGCCGCCACTCTCTCCCTTGGTTTCAGCGCCGAGCCAACCACCATCCATCTTCGATCCCCTGCTCATGCCCGAGCTTCTCCAACCTCCACGCCGGCCTCCAGGACCTCTGCTCCTCCTCTCTGTTTTCTTCTCCTCCCTCTCCTGATTTCTCCCTCTCATGTACCTGTCTCTCTCTCAGGTACACACGAGCAGCGCCATGGACGGGCTCCTCAAGCCGACGCCCTGGACCAGCCCTTCCTTTTGACTCCAGCCGCCTCCGCGCCAAGCCGTCATCCGAACCAGCGCCCGTACATCGCACCTGGCCCCGTTCACCTCCATGCAGTCCCCGAGGTCTTCCTCCTCGCCGCCGCTGCTCCGGCGAGTAGCACGAGGTCGCGGCGCCCCTGCCCTCCATCTCTCCCTTCTGCTCCCTCCTCTCACATCTCTCTCTCTCTCTCTGAACCAGGACGCCGCCGCCATGGCCTCAGCTCCCCACCCGCCTCCGGCCACGTCCTTGACTGGATCCGCCGGATCCGCCCCGTCCCCACCTCGCCGGGCCTTCTCTGCAGTCCGCCGCCGTCGCCCAAGGCCCTCGGCTCCGTCGTCCTGCCAAGTCCCGCCGTCGCTGCCGTTCCCCTGCATCGCCCGTGCGTTGACCGCGCCTGCTGCCTCCCCTTCTTCGCATTGCACCGCTCCAGCCCCGCTCCAGTTGACCGAGCCCAACCTTGCGGCTTGCTTCCTCGCGGGCCACAAGCCACGGCCGGCCCAGCGCCTCCCCAAGGTCCAGCCTGCGCCCCGCGGCCCAGCCAGCGCCCTCCTCACCAAGCCGGGCCAAGCCCATGGGTGAGCGCCCCTCCAGCCCCTCTCCTGTACACTGCTGGCCCAGCAGATTCGGCCCGATATGTTTTTTCCTGGTCCTGCGAATTTAGCATTATCCCAGGATTTACCTGTTTTACAGAAAAGTCCCTAGTATTCATGCATTTAATATCTCACAAACCGTGCATCGGATTAAAATGATTTATATATGTAAAATGCTTAGAATTTTGTGTAGATTAATAATTTCCACTTTCATCCATGTTTAAAATTTTTAAAATGCTATTTGATTAAATTTGCTTAAATGCCATGCTAAAATGCTTTAATTCATAACTAAATAACCGTAGCTCCAATTTTAATAAACTTTATATGTAAATGGGGTGGAAAAATGCCTAGTTTAACATGGTGCATTTTGTTTTACTGTTTAACAACTCTAAAATGGTGTTTAGGGAAGAACAGTACCAAATTCATAATTTGCATATGGGGATTTTCCGGAATTGTTGTTTGTTATTCCGGCCTCATTTAAACTTGCCTAGATAGGTAGTTTAATTATGCTTCACCTCTTGCCATGCTTAACAACATTTAATATTGATGAGTACCATAAACGAGAGTGCACTAAAGAATTGCCTGTAGTGTTTTGTCAATATGCAACTCGTTGCATACTGAGCTCCACTTAACTTGTAGTTTTGTCTGTTGCACTTTGCCATGCCATGCCTCATTAAACCGGACATGCATCATACTTGTTTGTGCATCATGCCATGTTTATGCTTGTGCATTTACCATGTTGTATGCTTCTTTCCGGTTTGCTTCTCTCGTTAGCTTCGGTTTCGTTTCGGAGTTGTGAGGATTCGTTCGACTACTCCCGTTCGTCTTCTTCATGGACTCGTTCTTCTTCCTAGCGGGATTTTAGGCAAGATGACCGCTACCCTGGATCTCACTACTATCATTGCTATGCTAGTTGCTTCGTTCTATCGCTATGCTGTGCTACCTATCACCTGTTTATCAACCAAATTGCCATGAACCTCTAACCTTTTCACCCTTCCTAGCAAACCGTTGCTTGGCTATGTTACCGCTTTGCTCAGCCCTCTTATAGCGTTGTTAGTTGCAGGTGAAGTTGAAGATTGCTCCATGATGGACAGGATTATGTTGGGATATCACAATATCTTTTATACTATTAATGCATCTATATACTTGGTAAAGGGTGGAAGACTCGGCCTTATGCCTGGTGTTTTGTTCCACTCTTGCCGCCCTAGTTTCCGTCATACCGGTGTTATGTTCCCGGATTTTGCGTTCCTTACGCGGTTGGATGATTTATGGGACCCCCTTGACAGTTTGCTTTGAATAAAACTCCTCCAGCAAGGCCCAACCTTGGTTTTACCATTTGCCTCACCTAGCCCTTTTTCCCTTGGGTTTCCGGAGCCCGAGGGTCATCTTTATTTTAGCCCCCCCCGGGCCAGTGCTTGTCTAAGTGTTGGTCCGAATCGAGTAGACTGCGGCCCCCCCTCGAGGAAACTCGAGGTCTGGTTTTACTCGAAGGATGTCTCATCCGGTGTTGCCCTGAGAACGAGATATGTGCAGCTCCTATCGGGATTGTCGGTGCATCGGGCGGCTTTGCTGGTCTTGTTTTACCATTGTCGAAATGTCTTGTAAACCGGGATTCCGAGTCTGATCGGGTCTTCCTGGGAGAAGGTATATCCTTCGTTGATCGCGAGAGCTTATCATGGGCTAAGTTGGGACACCCCTGCAGGTTATAATCTTTCGAAAGCCGTGCCTGCAGTTATAGGCAGATGGGAATTTGTTAATGTCCGGTTGTAGATAACTTGACACCAGATACGAATTAAAACGCATCAACTGCGTGTGTAACCGTGATGGTCTTTTTTCGGCGGAATCCGGGAAGTGAACACGGTTTCTGGGTTATGTTTGACGTAAGTAGGAGTTCAGGATAACTTCTTGATTATTGCTAGCTTCACGACCGTTCCTTTTGCTCTCTTCTCGCTCTTATTTGCGTATGTTAGCCACCATATATGCTTAGTCGCTGCTGCAACCTCACCACTTTACCCCTTCCTTTCCCATTAAGCTTTGCTAGTCTTGATACCCATGGTAATGGGATTGCTGAGTCCTCATGGCTCACAGATTACTACAACAACAGTTGCAGGTACAGGTTATGCGATGATCATGACGCGAGAGCGATGTTTGCTTGTTTTGGAGTTCCTCTTCTGCTTCCTCTTCGAACAGGGGATAGGTTCCAGGTCGGCAGCCTGGGCTAGCAGGGTGGATGTCGTTTGAGTTTCTGTTTGTGTTCATCCGTAGTCGGATGTTGCTCTTACGTAAGATGATGTTGTATTCGTGTGGCATTGTATGCCTCTTGTATGTATCCCCATCTATTATGTAATGTTGATGTAATGATATCCACCTTGCAAAAGCGTTTCAATATGCGGTTCTATCCTTGGTGGGACCTTCGAGTCTCTTTAGGATAGTATCGCATATTGGGCGTGACAAGTTGGTATCAGAGCCTCGACCGACCATAGGAGCCCCCTTGATTGTTGGCCGTTGTTGAGTCTAGAAGAAACCTATTTTGAGTCTTAGGATTATATATATTGGAGAGTAGGATTCTTTTTACTCCTCAGCCCCTTCGTCGCTCTGGTGAGGTCACCTGACATAGATGTTTTGACTTTCCTCTCCTCAAATTTCACTAAATTTTTTTAGGATCACGCAGGTATCTTGGAATTGTTCCGATGGTTTTGTGACGAGAACATTGTTCTTGGTGCCTCCTGTCTTTTATGTGGTAGTGACCCGGGGAGTTGAGCTCCGAGGTGTCGTCGTCAATCGTTCCAGTTCTGGAATACCTGAGTTTTGCCGACATCGAAAATCTCTTTTATGTAGTTGTTGGTGATATAACCTCGACGTCACCCAGTACTGGGGAGTTTCGGGAGTATTGCCATAACTCGTATAACGGATGCTTTTCGAAGGTTGAGGTACACGATTTCTGATGGTTTCTTGGTTATGTGTTGACGGATGGATACAGCTTGGATGTAGGGATTGTTAGTTTGGGTGAGATATATTGCTTCCCCTGTATCCCCAACACCAGATTGCATAACCAGAAAGTTTCGGGAGTTTATAGGTGGGAATTCAAGTAGCTCCTAGAATATCTTTCCGATAGATGCATGATACAGGATTGGGTAAATCTCTATCATATGTATTTGTTCCGGTTTATTCTGCAAGCCAAATCCTTTGTTTTGTTTTATTTGTGGTATTCGAGTTGCTTCGAAGTCAAATGTTGAATCCATACCTTTCCTAAACGGTGTTCTCATATTGCTATGTTAATACTAATCCTTCTTGATCATCAAGGTCGTCATGTTAATTCTTTTCAACCGGTGTGCTTCTCTTCAAGTGGTTCCGATCATTTTCAACATCCGCAAGATCAACTCTAAGTTTTCTCACCGGTGTTTTTTTCATCCATTCCAAGTTGTCTTTGTTTTCCCCGCCCTCCCACCCTTTTCTTCAAGGACTCAGATTTCTTAATCAGGTATCCATTTGATTGATGAGAAGTCTCTCTATTCTTTTTCGTCAATGCTCTTATCCGGCGATTCTCAGGAAGATACTAACGGAACTTCAAGTTCATCATCCTTCATTGTTGTTTCTTCTCCGGTGGATCCAATTCAAGCTTTCAATATTCATCATATTCCTTTCCTCGTTTCTAATGCTTTCTCATGCCGGTGCACCTCTCAATCACTCACCTCTTGTTATTCATTTGTTCCACAGTGTTGAAGATATCTCAGAAGATTTGTGTTTTCCATTCTTAATCCGTTCAAGATATTTGGAGATTGTTATCTCATTCAAGCCATTTAATTCAACCGGTGCAATCTCTCTTTAAAATCATTTTCCAACGGTGTTCTCTTTTGAGTGGGCCCTAACCCACATGTCTTGCATTTCATCTCATAGCATCATGCGCAGTGCATCTGCATGTTTTCATAAAACGTGCATCCGTTGTTAGTTGCCGGTTCTTCCTCGTCTCTGCTGACCTTTCTTAGACCGACTATTCTATTTTTTCCCGACCGTTTGACCCCCTTTGCAATACTCAAACCCCTCGCGCGCGTCCGAAAGTTGTCCCGAACCCGACCCGAGCTGTCGTGACCAATGAGTCCGGATCATCCCCTAACATCTATAAAACATCTCCGTTTTTGTTTTTGGACTCCCTACCTATTTATTCTTGACTGTCCGATGTAAATCGGAGGGTCCGATTACCCCTAGCCAAAACCCTCTTGCTATTTAAACCGTCCAACCCTAGCCCTAGCCTGTCCAATCTCCACCAAATCCCCACGCCGCCGCCACTCTCTCCCTTGGTTTCAGCGCCGAGCCAACCACCATCCATCTCCGATCCCCTGCTCATGCCCGAGCTTCTCCAACCTCCATGCCGGACTCCAGGACCTCTGCTCCTCCTCTCTGTTTTCTTCTCCTCCCTCTCCTGATTTCTCCCTCTCATGTACCTGTCTCTCTCTCAGGTACACACGAGCAGCGCCATGGACGGGCTCCTCAAGCCGACGCCCTGGACCAGCCCTTCCTTTTGACTCCAGCTGCCTCCGTGCCAAGCCGTTGTCCGAACCAGCGCCCGTCCGTCGCACCTGAACCCATTCACCTCCACGCAGTCCCCGAGGTCTTCCTCCTCGCCGCCGTTGCTCCGGCGAGTAGCACGAGGTCGCGGCGCCCCTGCCCTCCATCTCTCCCTTCTGCTCCCTCATCTCACATCTCTCTGTCTCTCTGAACCAGGACGCCGCCGCCATGGCCTCAGCTCCCCGCCCGCCTCCGGCCACATCCTTGACTGGATCCGCCGGATCTGCCCCGTCCCCACCTCGCCGGGCCTTCTCTGCAGTCCGCCGCCGTCGCCCAAGGCCCTCGGCTCCGTCATCCTACCAAGTCCCGCCGTCGCTGCCGTTCCCCTGCATCGCCCGTGCGTTGACCGCGCCTGCTGCCTCCCCTTCTTCGCATCGCACCGCTCCAGCCCCGCTCCAGTTGACCGAGCCCAGCCTTGCGGCTTGCTTCCTCGCGGGCCACAAGCCACGGCCGGCCCAGCGCCTCCCCAAGGCCTAGCCTGCGCCCCGCGGCCCAGCCAGCGCCCTCCTCACCAAGCCGGGCCAAGCCCATGGGTGAGCGCCCCTCCAGCCCCTCTCCTGTACACTGCTGGCCCAGCAGATTCGGCCCGATATGTTTTTTCCTGGTCCTGCGAATTTAGCATTATCCCAGGATTTACCTGTTTTGCAGAAAAGTCCCTAGTATTCATGCATTTAATATCTCACAAACCGTGCATCGGATTAAAATGATTTATATATGTAAAATGCTTAGAATGTTGTGTAGATTAATAATTTTCCACTTTCGTCCATGTTTAAAATGTTTAAAATGCTATTTGATTAAATTTGCTTAAATGCCATGCTAAAATGCTTTAATTCATAACTAAATAATCGTAGCTCCAATTTTAATAAACTTTATATGTAAATGGGGTGGAAAAATGCCTAGTTTAACATGGTGCATTTTGTTTTACTGTTTAACAACTCTAAAATGGTGTTTAGGGCAGAACAGTACCAAATTCATAATTTGCATATGGGGATTTTCCGGAATTGTTGTTTGTTATTCCGGCCTCATTTAAACTTGCCTAGATAGGTAGTTTAATTATGCTTCACCTCTTGCCATGCTTAACAACATTTAATATTGATGAGTACCATAAACGAGAGTGCACTAAATAATTGCATGTAGTGTTTTGTCAATATGCAACTCGTTGCATACTGAGCTCCACTTAACTTGTAGTTTTGTCTGTTGCACTTTGCCATGCCATGCCTCATTAAACCGGACATGCATCATACTTGTTTGTGCATCATGCCATGTTTATGCTTGTGCATTTACCATGTTGTATGCTTCTTTCCGGTTTGCTTCTCTCGTTAGCTTCGGTTTCGTTCCGGAGTTGTGAGGATTCATTCGACTACTCCCGTTCGTCTTCTTCATGGACTCGTTCTTCTTCCTAGCAGGATTTCAGGCAAGATGACCGCTACCCTGGATCTCACTACTATCATTGCTATGCTAGTTGCTTCGTTCTATCGCTATGCTGCGTTACCTATCACCTGTTTATCAACCAAATTGCCATGAACCTCTAACCTTTTCACCCTTCCTAGCAAACCGTTGCTTGGCTATGTTATCGCTTTGCTCAGCCCTCTTATAGCGTTGTTAGTTGCAGGTGAAGTTGAAGATTGCTCCATGATGGACAGGATTATGTTGGGATATCACAATATCTTTTATACTATTAATGCATCTATATACTTGGTAAAGGGTGGAAGACTCGGCCTTATGCCTGGTGTTTTGTTCCACTCTTGCCGCCCTAGTTTCCGTCATACCAGTGTTATGTTCCCGGATTTTGCGTTCCCTACGCGGTTGGGTGATTTATGGGACCCCCTTGACAGTTCGCTTTGAATAAAACTCCTCCAGCAAGGCCCAACCTTGGTTTTACCATTTGCCTCACCTAGCCCTTTTTCCCTTGGGTTTCCAGAGCCCGAGGGTCATCTTTATTTTAGCCCCCCGGGCCAGTGCTTGTCTAAGTGTTGGTCTGAACCGAGTAGACTGCGGGGCCCCCTCGGGGAAACTCGAGGTCTGGTTTTACTCGTAGGATGTCTCATCCGGTGTTGCCCTGAGAACAAGATCTGTGCAGCTCCTGTCGGGATTGTCGGCGCATCGGGCGGCTTTGCTGGTCTTGTTTTACCATTGTCGAAATGTCTTGTAAACCGGGATTCCGAGTCTAATTGGGTCTTCCTGGGAGAAGGTATATCCTTCGTTGATCGCGAGAGCTTATCATGGGCTAAGTTGGGACACCCCTGCAGGGTATATTTCGAAAGCCGTGCCTGCGGTTATAGGCAGATGGGAATTTGTTAATGTACGGTTGTAGATAACTTGACACCAGATACGAATTAAAAAAACGCATCAACCGCGTGTGTAGCCGTGGTGGTCTCTTTTCGGCGGAGTCCGGGAAGTGAACACGGTTTATGGGTTATGTTTGACGTAAGTAGGAGTTCAGGATCACTTCTTGATTATTGCTAGCTTCACGACCGTTCCTTTTGCTCTCTTCTCGCTCTTATTTGCCTATGTTAGCCACCATAAATGCTTAGTCGCTGCTGCAACCTCACCACTTTACCCCTTCCTTTCCCATTAAGCTTTGCTAGTCTTGATACCCATGGTAATGGGATTGCTGAGTCCTCGTGGCTCACAGATTACTACAACAACAGTTGCAGGTAGAGGTTATGCGATGATCATGACGCGAGAGCGATGTTTACTTGTTTTGGAGTTCCTCTTCTGCTTCCTCTTTGAACAGGGGATAGGTTCCAGGTCGGCAGCCTGGGCTAGCAGGGTGGATGTCGTTTGAGTTTCTGTTTGTGTTCATCCGTAGTCGGATGTTGCTCTTATGTAAGATGATGTTGTATTCGTGTGGCATTGTGCCTCTTGTATGTATCCCCATCTATTATGTAATGTTGATGTAATGATATCCACCTTGCAAAAGCGTTTCAATATGCGGTTCTATCCTTGGTGGGACCTTCGAGTCTCTTTAGGATAGTATCGCATATTGGGCATGACAAGTTGGTATCAGAGCCTCGACCGACCATAGGAGCCCCCTTGATTGTTGGCCGTTGTTGAGTCTAGAAGAAAACTATTTTGAGTCTTAGGATTATATATATCGGAGAGTAGGATTCATTTTACTCCTCAGCCCTTCGTCGCTCTGGTGAGGTCTCCTGACGTAGATGTTTTGACTTTCCTCTCCTCAAATTTCACTAATTTTTTTTAGGATCACGCGGGTATCTTGGAATTGTTCCAATGGTTTTGTGACGAGAACATTGTTCTTGGTGCCTCCTGTCTTTTATGTGGCAGTGACCCGGGGAGTTGAGCTCCGAGGTGTTGTCGTCACAATTTTATCGTTGCAGTTCTGGAATACCTGAGTTTTGTCGACATCGAAAATCTCTTTTATGCAATTGTTGGTGAGATAACCTCGACATCACCCAGTACTGGGGAGTTTCGGGAGTATTGCCATAACTCGTATAACGGATGCTTTTCGAAGGTTGAGGTACACGATTTCCGAAGGTTTCTTGGTTATGTGTTGACGGATGGATACAGCTTGGATGTAGGGATTGTTAGTTTGGGTGAGATATATTGCTTCCCCTGTATCCCCAACACCAGATTGCATAACCAGAAAGTTTCGGGAGTTTATAGGTGGGAATTCAAGTAGCTCCTAGAATATCTTTCCGACAGATGCATGATACGGGATTGGGTAAATCTCTATCATATGTATTTGTTTCGGCTTATTCTGCAAGCCAAATCCTTTGTTTTGTTTTATTTGTGGTATTCGGGTTTCTTCGAAGTCAAATGTTGAATCCATACCTTTCCTAAACGGTGTTCTCATATTGCTATGTTGAATCCATACCTTTTCTACTCTTTAGGATGGCGGATGCAAGGAACAAGTTCACGCAACCGGATGAAGATACCCCCTTTGGACGCCACTTGAAGGAAGTCACTAAGTACCTGAACATCGGAGTACCAAATTTCACCGGAACCTACATCGCCACCTTATCGGAAGAGGAGCGTTGGATGATTCAAGTTCAAGTTCTAGGAAGGACGTTCATGCCAGTCACTGAGCCCATAGAGTTTTCCTTTGACGCACCAACCTGGAGTCTAGGAAAGAGCATGGCAACCCACATCACCATGGGACGCGTTGGAGAAGTTTACCACAAGGATCTTAAGGATACTATTTACCAGATTTGTGGGCGCCGAGATGAGCAATGGGAGATGATCTGCACCAGGAAGGATAGATCAATTGCAGCATTCATCTAGGAGTTAAACCAGCACATTCGTCGCCAGGAGAACCAGATGTGCACAGGCATGATAGATCTGAAGAAGGCTATGACCAATATTATGAAGCTGGAGGAAGAACTCAAGTCTACATGCGATGGATATGAGGAGGAAATGACGACACTCGTGGAGAAGAATGATGATCTGAAGAAGAAGCTAAAAGTATTCATGGGATTCCCCGCGACTGGAGGAGAAGACGATGGTTGCACTTGCCCGTAGAACTACATCATCATCGACGACACCGACTTGGACCCAGACAATAGCGATGATGACTTTGTTGATGAAGCTGGAGCAGATATCATGGAGTCTTCGACCGATCAATTTTTCTAGTCGACCACCATAAATAGTAGTAGTATTCCCCCATGTATATAGTATAGTCTGAGCACTTTTGTAATGATAGTAGACCGTTGTAGCCCTTGTTTGAATTGATTGAAGTGATATTGATTGTGTTTGTCTCATGTGCATATGGGTAGTGTTTTTATCTCTAGACCCCATTCTATTCTGTATTCTCATCTTTTCTAAACTCTCAGATGCCTACGAGACGTGACAATGGATTTGCTTTCCCACCGGAGCTCACTCAGTTGATCCAGCAGCAAAATGCATTGATGCAGATGCTAGTCCAAAACCAGAATCAGGGGAACAACAACAACAACAACCCACCACCACCACCACCTGTTGATCACTTAGCCCGTTTCTTGAGGCTGAATCCGCCGGCGTACTCCAGTAGCACCGAGCCAATAGTTGCAGATGATTGGCTCCGCAAGATGGGAAGGGAGTTGACCACTGCAGGATGCACGGATGCGGAGAAGGTGCATTTTGCTGCACATCAGCTTGATGGACCCGCAACATCATGGTGGGAGAATTTCACAGCCACTTACCCCATTGACACTATCACATGGGACGAGTTTCAGCAAGCTTTCTGTACTGCCCATGTTTCAGCAGGAGCTATGGCCATGAAGAAGCATGAGTTTCGCAACTTTGCGCCAAGGTGGACGTACTGTTGGCCAGTATGTGGATGACTTTAGTAAGCTAGCACATTATGCCCCAAATGACGTTGCTACGGATGCAGCTAAGCAAGAGAAGTTTCTGGAAGGACCGAATGATGAGCTGAGCATGCAGTTGATGGTGGCAACCTTCAACAACTACCTGGAGTTGGTAGATAGAGCTCTCATGATTGAAGGGAAGCAACGGCAGATTGACAATCGCAAGAGGAAGTATGGACAAGGGAAGTACAATTCTGGAGCTCAACAGAAGCCTCGTTTTACGCCAAACTCGGGAGGACCTTTTCAGCATACCCATGGAGGAGGGAGTTCGCACAACCATAGTGGCCCCAAGAATGGTAATGGGAATGGAGGAAGCAACGGCCAGAACCGTACCAACCCATCAACCCCAGCTAAGAAGGACCTGAGCCACGTCACTTGCTACAAGTGTTAGAAGACTGGACATTATGCCAATGAATGTCCTGAAGCTAAGAATGGAAATGGCAATGGAAGCTCTGGGAAGAAACCGAACCCTTTCAACAGGGGATAGGTGAACCACGTTAACATGGAGGAGGTTGAAGCTCAGCCGGATGCAGTAATAGGTAAGTTTTTGGTTAAGTCGTTTACTGTTCTTTTTGATACTGGTGCATCGCATTCATACATATCAAGGGGATTTGTGGATAAGTATAAACTTCCCACCAAGGTTCTTAGAACACCTATGTTAGTAAGCTCACCAGGAGCAGAGTATATGGTAAGTCAAGGATGTTTTCAAGTGCCATTGACCATAGGCAGGCATGTTTTCCCCTCGGATTTAATCATTTTGGAGTCGCAAGGTTTGGATGTGATTCTGGGTATGGTGGCTATCGATGTATGGAGGAAACATCGATTGCGCCAGTAAGTCGATTTTGCTTACCACCCCAGAAGGAAGAAGGATCAAGTATCTATCCCGGCATGTGCCGAAGAGGACTCAAGTGAATTCCTTATCAGGAGTTGTACAGCAGGAAGTACCAATAGTGAAGGATTTCCCTGACGTATTTCCAGAAGAGTTGTCAGGCATGCCACCGGATAGAGACATTGAGTTTTTGATTGAGCTTTTCCCAGGCACAGTGCCGATATCTAAGAGACCGTACAGGATGCCCGCAAAGGACTTGGAGGAAATTAAGAAGCAGATTAAGGAGTTACTGGATAAAGGCTATATTTGCCCAAGTCGGATCGCCAGTGCTTCTAGTGGAGAAAAAGGATGGATCGTTTAGGATGGTTGTTGATTATCGGGGATTGAATGAAGTGACAATCAAGAACAAGTACTCACTGCCGATGATCAATGATCTGTTTGACCAATTGCAAGGAGCAAAAGTATTCTCCAAGATTGATCTGCGATCTGCATACCACCAGATGAAGATTCGAGAGCAGGATATACCTAAGACAACTTTTACCACAAGGTACGGGCTATATGAGTATACCGTTATGTCATTTGGTCTGACTAACGCACCTGCATATTTTATGAATATGACGAATAAGGTGTTTATGGAGTTTCTGGATAAGTTCGTCGTGGTGTTCATTGATGATATTCTGGTCTACTCGAAGAATGAAGAGGAGCATAAGGAGCATTTGCATTTGGTACTTGGGAAGCTCAGAGAACATCAACTATATGCCAAGTTCAGCAAGTGTGAGTTTTGGGTGAAAGAAGTTGGATTCCTCGGACATGTTATATCCGGAGAAGGAATAGCAGTAGACCCCACCAAAGTTGTCACTGTGACAAATTGGGAAGCACCCACGTCACTTGGAGAGATCCGGAGTTTTCTTGGACTTGCAGGATACTACCATAGGTTCATTGAGAATTTCTCGAAGATTGCGAAGCCCATGATAGAGTTGTTGAAGAAGGACACCAAGTTCAATTGGATTGAGGATTATGAAGCCAGTTTTCAGGAGTTGAAGAAATGTTTGGTTACATCACCAGTGTTGATTCTGCCTGATCAGCGCAAGGATTATGAAGTATACTGCGACGCTTCTCGTCGAGGACTTGGAGCAGTGCTTATGCAGGAGGGAAGGTTGTTTCGTATGCCTCACGACAACTTAAGCCCCATGAGTTAAATTATGCCACACATGATTTGGAGTTAGCAGCCGTAGTGCATGCGTTGAAGACATGCAAACATTTTCTCATCGGAAACCATTGTGAGGTGTACACGGATCACAAGAGTCTGAAGTACATCTTCACACAGAAGGAGTTGAATCTCAAGCAAAGGAGATGGTTGGAGCTCATAAAAGATTATGATATGAGATTGCATTATCACCCCGAAAAGGCTAACCTAGTAGCCGATGCGTTGAGCCGCAAGAGCCATGTCAACACACTCTTGACTGGAGAGTTACCAAAGGAGCTAGCCGAGGATCTTTGCGAGCTATGTTTGGAAATAGTTCCAAGAGGCTATGTAGCAGCATTGGAGATTTAGTCTACGTTGATGGATAAGATCAGAGAAGCTCAGAAGACAGACAAGGAGATTGCTGAGATAAAAGAGAAGATGAGCAAAGGAAAAGCTAATGGATTTCATGAGGATGAGCACGATACCTTATGGTTTGAGGACCACGTTTATGTGCCAAATGATCCGGAGATCAGGTAGTTGATTCTGCATGAGGCCCATGATTCACCTTATTCGATTCACCCAGGAAATACTAAGATGTATCTGGATTTGAAGGACACTTTCTGGTGGACCGGAATGAAGAAGGATATTGCGGAGTATGTAGCAGTTTGTGATGTATGTCAGAGAGTACAGGCAGAGCATCAGAAGCCAACAGGATTGCTATAGCCATTGCCGATACCCGAATGGAAGTGGGATAAGCTAGGCATGGATTTTATCACGGGATTGCCCAGGACTCGTTCAAGCTATGACTCTATATGGGTTGTAGTTGATCGTTTGACGATGGTAGCTCATTTCATCCCAGTAAAGACCACTTATACAAGTGCCAAGTTGGCAAAGATATACATGACCAGGATTGTATATCTACATGGAGTTCCGAGGACCATTGTATCAGATAGAGGAACCTAGTTTACCTCAAAGTTCTGGAATCAGTTGCACGAAACTTTGGGTACCAGGCTAGAGTTCAATATAGCCTTCCATCCATAGATAGATGGACAGACTGAGAGAGACAATCAGATTCTGGAGGACATGTTGAGAGCTTGTGCGCTAGATTACGAATCTAGTTGGGACGACAATTTGCCATATGCAGAGTTCTCATACAACAACGGTTATAAATCCAGTTTGAAGATGGCCCCTTTCGAAGCTTTGTACGGAAGGAGATGTAGGACACCATTGTTGTGGGATGAAGTTGGAGACCGTCAGTTGTTTGGACCAGATTTGATTAAAGAGTCTGAAAGGAAAGTTAAGCTGATTCGCGATAGACTCAAGGTAGCCCAGTCCAGGCAGAAGATCTATGCAGATTCTAAACGCAAGGAGACAGTTTACGAAATCAGAGACAAAGTTTATGTTCGTGTGTCCCCACTTCGAGGGGCTAAGCGTTTTGGAGTTAAGGGAAAGTTAGCACCACGTTTTGTGGGACCATACAAAGTTTTGGAACGTATGGGAGAAGTTGCTTACAAGTTGGAATTGCCCAAAGGATTGTCATGAGTTCATGATGTGTTCCACGTTTTCCAGTTGAAGAATTGTCACACAGAGATGGTTGATATACCGTTGAGAGATACAGTGCCACTGGAGGCGATTCAGTTGGACGATGATTTGACCTACGAGGAGAAACCAGTGAAGATTCTAGAGTTTGCCAGCCGAGTCACACGCAGCAAGGTTATCAAGTTTTGCAAAGTTCAGTGGAGCCACCATACTTAAGATCAAGCCACCTGGGAGCGAGAGGAAGACCTGCTGAAGGACCACCCTCACCTATTTTCTAGCCAACCCAAATCTCGAGGGCGAGATTCATCTTAAGGGGGTAGGTTTGTAACATTCCAAATTTTCAATTTGGAATGTTATACATTAGATCGTCAATGCATATCATATTTTATTGCATTTTGGTTTGATCCTAGAAATTCTACGCAACTCAAGGACCCACAGAGAGAGTTGGGGATTTCGTTATTTTCATATTTGAGTTTTCTCAAATATTGAAAATAGGATCATTTGATTTTTATTATTTTATCTTTGAATATTTCTTTTATAAAAATAAAAGAGAGGGAATAAAATGACTTTCCCAAAATAAAGAAATATTGGAGATTTAATAATAAAATCAAACAAGTTTTTATTTCGGAGTTTTATCGCTATTTTATTTGAATTAGGAAAATGTGCGTTTTTCAAAATTGCATTTTAGGCCCAAATAAATGTTCATCCTGTCCGGCTTATTTTTAGAGGACGGGGAAAATTTATTTCGGGATTTTTGTAGTCCGTTTAGTATTTCTTTTATTTGTTTTTCTGCGTGGAATATTTTTTTTTTAAAAAAGTTACCGACCTAACCGGGCCGTGTTCGCCTGGGACACTGACCTGGCTGGACCTTTAAAGCCTGAGGCGCCCGAGGCGGCCGAGCTGCCCCAGCCTAGCGGCCGCCACCGAAACCCTAACCCTAGCCGCGCCTCGATCCGTGCGCCGCCATCGCCGCCGGTTGCCGCCGCCACCCGATGCCGCCGCCTCGCCGTCGACCGCCGCCACCGGAGCCGCCGCCGCCACCCGCCCTGCCGGAGCCCGCCACCCCGTCTCGCCGGACCTCGCCGGAGGTAGCCGCCCGCAGCCGCCGGTTTTCTCTAGAAAACCGCCCAGTTTTTTAAAAAATCGCGGTTTTTTTATTAGATCGGTTAGTTTAGTTTTTTTCGGTTTAGTTATTTTGTGGACGTTCGTCCGTACGTTCGTTTTAACAAACGGTTTTCGTCGTTTAGCCGCAGACAGCGAACATTCGTTCGTTAGCATGTTCATCCGTTTTTCTTTTTCTCGGGTTTTTCGCGATTATTTTCGGTCGCGATTTCTGATCCGATTTTCATTTTAGTATAACTTTTCACTCGTTTACCGAAATCAGGCGATTCAAGCGCGTGGAGTTTCGTCTCGAAACCCTCTTTCTGTTTAACCAACTTAAACAAGTTTTTGCTACGGTAAAATTTGACTTAGATCCAGATTAGTAAATGAAGCTTGTTTCTTTCGCCGTTTGAGTTCTGTTTCTTCGTTTGATTTGTTTGTTTTTGCAAACCGGAGTTCTTAAGTTGAACTTTTTGGTTAGATCTCTTATTCGAGTTTTACCTATGCATTAGATGAGTGCTTATTGTATGCTTGTTTTTTTGCGGTAGAGTACCCGGAGTGTGCCGCCTGTTACTATGAGTCTCTAGGTTTCACGGATCATCAGCAAGGCAAGTAACACTTTGATCATACCTGTTTACTACCCAGTTTTATTGCATTAGATCAACCCTCAAACAATTGCATGGTTAGGATCTGTTTAACATGTGGGTTTTGGGAAGTAGATGAGGTAGTACCTATTACTTGTTTATTATAAAACCCCTGGGAGTTACTTCTACGTTTGCTTATATTGCTATTCTATGCTTGTAGACGTGGATTGGGTGAGTGTTTCCATGATAGATGTGAGATTGTTAATTAATGGTTTACATAAGGTGACAACTTTAATACACATATGTGTGGATTGAGGCACCTGGGGAACCCAGTGTTGCCTGTATTTTTGGAAATCCTGGGGTACCGTGTGATTCTCCTATGGACCGCCACCCAGGCTCAAAGGGATCATGAGATTTATTCATGCTAGAAACTTCCGTGTGCAGCCGCAAGCTACTATGGGCTCTAGCATAGTTGATTAAGTCGTGTGAACTCTTACAATGGTAGACTAGAAGATGTAGGGGAAAGTAGGTGTAACGATCTACCCATCGTAAGGGGCAAATGCTTCTGAAAGACTATGTCTCGGTCATCCGTTTCTCAAACACCATGTAGTGCGAGAAAACTAACGGAGGGGTTCGAGTCTTGTGGGGAAAAGTGTGCAAACCTCTGCAGAGTGTACAAACTAATCATGGTTAGCCGTGTCCCCGGTTATGGACGTTTTGAGTATCTAGTATTTGGATTATCATGTGAATCTCATCATGTTACTTTAATTTAAATTGTCGGGTTTTAATGATGATGCTTAATTGGGATTGAGTTGGGTGAACCTTCTCAATGTTTAACAACCACCATGATAGTTAAATAAAATTTATTCCTTTGTTGTAGGGAAAAACTAGCTTTATGCAAAACTGTAACCATAGAGCTTTCCACCAGCCATATATGCATGTAGTGATAGCATTATTCTGTTCATTACTCTCTATGTGTTACATTGTCAGCATATTCCATGTGCTGACCCGTTTTCGGGCTGCAACATTCATGCTGCAGACTTTTCAGACGACGAGTAAGATGCCTTAGGTCGTGATCTTATACTCAGCGATGCCGTTGGAGTTGATGGACTCGCTTTATCTTCCAAGCCTTCCGCTGTTATCATTATCAGATGGCCTTAAGCCATATTTATTGTAATAAGTTCTTTTTTGAGACATTTGATATAATTAGTGTGTGATTGTTACTTTGTTATAAATCCTTTTACTGTGCGTGTCGGCATTACCGATCCAGGGATGACACTGATGCACAGAGATCTGACCGTTTGAGGTCGGGTTGCTACAGTACAATAACTGACATGCATAGGAATAAAACATAGTGATATTATGTAAGGAGTGCATGCACAAATCCAGAATGATGGTAGCAAACTGTGGATAGAACCAAAACCAATGATAGCAGGCAGATAATAGCTTTAGTTAAAAAATACAGAGAATGGTTCCTTTAATGTTTGTTTGCACCCAACATGAAACTCATAGTAGACACCCGAGATTAACCAGATAGTAGACATATTGTACTGATTGCTGCCCCAATATGTACCCCACAACCATTTAAAAACTCAAGTTTCAGCATTAGTTTGGACCTGACTCAGAGTCTAATAGGTGAACACGACGATAAAGTAGCATGTCATCATATTAAGCGATGCATAACGTAAGAAGACACAGAAGAGTGCAACCTCTCTTGCGGACCCGTGTAGTCCTCAAGGTCATCTACTCAGTTGATAATGATAATGCATTTGTCGTGACTGCCGGCGGCGGGGAAGAAGATCTGAGGCAGCGAAAGATAGTCTGGAGAGCGAATCCCTACGGTGGTGAACCATTCTATTGTTGGAGCAGCTGAGCTGGGGTGGAACACAACGCAGCAGGAGCAGGACAAACCACACAAGGTTTTCTTTGACACATATCTGTAACAGAAGTAATTGTGTAAGGGCTTGTTTGAATTTGAGGATTCTAACAATGCAGGGTTAGGAAATAGACAGGAATAGGATGGAAATGCACGTGCAAAATAGAGAATTTAAAAACACAGGTTTTTTGCCAATCTGGGTGTTTGATTCACAAGAATTGGAAGATCACAGGATGCAAAGAAGCATGGTGAGATTAAGTCAAACCACAAGAAAATGTACGGTTATAATGCTATTATGCTACTATCTCTTAGTCTTGTGCTTCATGAATAGGAATTTGAAAAGGAGGACAAGTGGAAATTAAAATTCATACGGTTTTTCTTTCAAGGAGACACTAAAGGAACAAATCCTACAGTTTTCCTTTGCTCCATTCCTTTGAACCAAATTCATGAATAGTAGTACCATAGGAAACTTTCCAATTCCTATGTTTTTCCTTCACTTTTCCTTTCAAGCACTAGCGATTCTATTACTTTGGACCCAGGCCACTACCCTACTAGCTCAACTCCCAGGCCCATCGACAAATGCATAGCTCAAACGCGCAGAGATAAATATTGATGGCTTTCAAGAGAGTCCATCACAGATAGCTAAGTTTCCTGGTACCTCACTACTTGTCACATAGTAGGATAAAATAATCGTATTTCACGTTACTACGTGTGCTCATTGGACACTATATATAACATATAGAGTAAAAAAGAGATGCAACAAGTGTACAACCTCTTTGGCGAAGCCATGTCGATCTCAGTGTGACTGGGTTGGTCAGTGAGGATGCTCCAGCTGACTTGGCTGTCGGAGGAGGGGAAGAAGATCTTAGGTGTATGGAGATGGAGCCCGGGGTACTGCTCCGTTGTGATGGAGGGTTTCGTCGTTGGAGCAGCTCCGGTGAGTTGTACGACGCCGAGGCTGAAGCAGGACAAGAGAGACAACGTTAACCTGAGTGGAATTCTAATAGCATCTCCAATAGATAACGTAAAATACACAACCACAAAGTTCTAGATGTAAAACATATGAGCCACTCATCTCTGAACTTAACTGTCGAAACTGAATTTAACTGTCGAAACTGAACTTAATTGTCAAAACTGAATTTTGCTGTTGAAACTATTGTACTATCAAAACTGAACGCGCTAGTAGCAGAAAAGCAGTAGCAGCAGCAGTGTGTGCAAGAGCCGGGGAAGCTGGTCGTGTAGCAGCATCAGGTGAGGCTACACGTCAGTCGACTGACTTTTTCATCTATGATCAGTCGATTTTCCACCAGTTGGATATGAAATCTAGGGCCTGCAGTTCAGCTTCAACCTCCACCCCCCTGAGTCGCCAGCCACCACCGGCCAAACAGCCGCCCCTGCCGCCCGCGGCTGGCGATGCACCGTCCCACCCGCCCCGAAACCACTCCCCACCGCCGGTCCGCCACCGCCCTGGCCATCCCCCTAGGCCCCCCGGTACCAAGCTTTTTCTCCGGCAATCCCCACGCCACCGCCCCACCACCGCCGGTGACCACCGCCCCCACCCTGAACCCTAAGATAGATAGTGGGGTAACTCTCCTGTGAGCCCCCTCCCCGCTGCGGCTGGTTCTTCCTTAACTCCGGCGAGCCCCCCTGAAAATCAACTAACCCAAAAGTCGATTCAGTCGACTGAAGTGTAGCTAAATCGGAGCAGCATCGCAAGCAAGAGCAAGAGCGAGAGCAGCAGTGCGAGCAAGAGCAAGAGAAATAGCAAGAGCAATAGCAAGAGCAAACCGGGCAGGGGACCGAGAGCAAGAGCAGAGCACCAGCGCGAGCGAGAGCTAAAGCAGCAGCAACTCCTACTGATGTGGACATCACTACGGAGGGAGCGACGCCATGGAGGAAGTGGCCGGCGACGCTGCCGTGGATGGAGCCACGCCATGTCGGCTTGGGACGGAGCACCGATAGCACCATGAGATCGAATCAAGAAGAAAATGCAGCGATTAGTGTACAACCTCTTTGGTGGCGCCGATTAGGCCGCAACTTCATCTGAGGAAACGGTGACGATGCTGCTCTTCCGGTGGTGCAGGTGAAGATGGCGGTGTGGGAATGGAGGTGGCGCGAAAGACGAGGGGAACATCGGGGCAGCTCCTTGGAGGTGGAGGACGGGATGGCTGAACCGGCGGGACGATGAGATTGACGACGGATCCTCATTCGATAATGTGGATGAGGGATGTCGAGGTGTTGTTGTGGACGACGTCGTCGGAGAAGAGGCTCCGGTTGGGTGGCGGACGGAGGAGGGTGTGGGGCTTCGCGGGTTTTCACGGCCTCGGTGTACGAATGGGTGGGCGGATGGGATGGGAGTGGGGAACCATGGCTTAGGGACGCACTTGTCCGAAATGTGGGGTAAGTTACAAAAGTACCCCCACCGATTTGAGCTAGGCGGTTCTTTCAGTTCAGGGGTATCACATGCATTTCGCGTGTCGGGATTTCACAGGAGGTGGGAGTTTTCATGCGCGTTGTAATTTTGGAATAACAAGGCGCGGGTTGAGATGGAGGGAGTTGTCGGAGCACAATGAGACAAACATATATATCTTAAATATTTCGGGGTAACAAGGTGCGAGTTGAAGAGGCAGGAGTTTCGCAACATGATAGATAGAGACGCTAGCTTGAAATTTCGGCATAATAAGGTGCAGCTTGAAATTTCGGGAGAACAAGCTTAACGTGTACCAAAAAAATACAATTCACACCTCATCACTAGAGAGAGCCATGTCCCGTTTTACTATGTTACTAGAAGTGCACTCAAATACAACAAAAAAATAGAAAAATCGGGACAACAAACATAATGTTTATAGTACCAAAACAATTTGCACTTCCCTCAACAATAAAAAAAACAATGTGTGTTGTCTAGCATATGGACTATATTTGAGTACATTTTCCCTATTTGAATGGGATTGTACTCGGGTTAGTTATACAACCATCTAAATATTATCTTCACAACACATGACATGAATATAGGAGAAGTAAATTCCTATATAAATATGAACTACATGTACATACGATCTCAAATTCAAATACATGTATCCATTTTATGTTGAATTCAAATCATAGTACATGTATGCTCTAGCTAGATGTTCGGAATCTAAACCATGTGTGATATACTACGTACAATGTGTTTAACACGCACAACACACACAAACACCATTTAGACTAGTAAGGTACACGTGCATTGCATGCATGAGATTGGGCAACCAAATTATGAATAAATACCACATTATAGCATGTAAGCTTTGACTCATATATGCATGATGTAGATGTTCGTTTAATTCTTATAGTTCATTTCATTTAAAATCATCTAGTTTTTATAAGAAAGCTAATCTATTTTAAGATTCATGGAATTGTGCGTTGTAAGGCATAAAGTAAAAAAAATGGCAAATCATGTAGAAAAAACATTTGGGCAATTCTGATACGGAAGATTTTAGAATAAAGAAGAAGTGCTTATGTATTTGAGGTTTGTGCATTATGCTTAATTTCAACCATGGAGTCTTCTAGATTGTACATGTGCCAAAATCTGGTGGAATCTAGATGATATCCAACGGCGAGTAGTGCTCAAATTTGCCATCTCTGCACCAATGACCATCTTTCAAAGTTAAAGTTATTTGCACACTATATAAAAAATATAAAATATAATATATATATATATATATATATATATATATGGGTATAGATATAGATATGTGATGCAAAAGCCACCCATCATCTCCAATTAGAATAGTGTGTCCATGCACAGATGCAATGTGGCCAAACGATATCTGCCATCGGTATCTCAAATTCAAATCAGTCTGACCTTGTTCAATGTGTATACAGTACAAATGATCGTTTCCAAACCACACCACACATATCTCAGTTATATTCATGCATGCATGGGTTTCAAACATCATGATCTTTTATTCAAATATTTGAATTCAACTTTACATTGATTATGACCTCACCTAGTCTTTTACACCCACACAGTCATCTTCTCTTTATAATTGTACCACTAACTTTCTCTCGTGCATGCATGCACACACACTACCAGTCGGCATTATCCATCACACACATGAAATCTTTTTCTTCAGGTCGGTCTCCCATGCAGGCACAAACACACACCTCCCCCTCTCCATCACATCGGGCATTCTTTATCTCTCACGTGCATGCGCAACGATCGATGTTCCTCTATGTGTGTGTATATATAGCTAGGTCTTTCACAGTTTTCCACACAAACCGATCAATCTATATATCTAGTGAGGTCTCACCCTCTTTCCCACATCCACATTGATCAATCTATACCTCTCTATATAGGATTACATAGCTAATACACCCACATTAATTTTATATCCAACGCCCCCCTCTCATCATCCATGCCTTCTGCTTCATCTCTCAGACGCGCGCACAGTGGCGAAGACAGGGGGCAGCAAGGGCCCTGCCCCCCTAACATCACTATATATCGAGGCTAATATGAATGTGATCATTAGACAATTGCTGGTAAAATGGTTTAAGTTGATGAATTGGCCCTCCTCGTAAAGGATTAGCAATGCTTGGACCCTAGCTCATTTATTTTTCATGGCTCCGCCACTGCGCGCAACAACGCACGTTCTCGCCCCCTCTCTTTAAATATCGGTCTCGCACTTGTGCACTCCTTCATAGTCTCCCTCCACTTGGCCCCTCGCACCATCTTCTAGCCCCCATTAGATTTTGCCACATGTACAATCTAGCAGGCTCCATTGTTGAACTTAAGCATAATGCACAAACCTCAAAACACAAGTGCTTCTCCTTTGTCCTAGGATCTTCCGTATCATAACTGGCCCAAACTTTTTTTCTAGTTGAATTGCCATTGTTTTTTACTTTATGTTTTACAACGCACAATTCCATGAATCATAAAATAGATTAAGGTCTTCTTTGATTCAAAGGATTCTCAAAGGAATTTTGGAGGATTCTAATCCTTAGGAAGTTTTCCTATCTTGGTTGTTTGATTTGTAGGATTGTAATCCATAGGAATTTTTCCATAGGATTCATTTGCACTAGATTTAATAGGAAACATCCCATCCACTCAAACCTCTTTGAAAGAATCCTGCGTTTTTTATGCACAATCAAACACTCGTACAATCCTGTAGGATTCAAGACAACATTCCACTCTAATCCCATGTTTGTCCTATTCCCGCGTTTTGGAAATCCTACGAATTAAAGAGGCCCTAGTTTTTTTATAAAAACTAATTGATTTTGAATGAGATGAACTATAAGAATTAAGTGAAGGTCTACATCAGGCATATATGACTCAGAGCTTACATGCTATAGTGTGGTATTTATTCATAATTTGGTTGCCAAATCTGATGCGTGCAATGCACGTGTACCTTACTAGTACTTCGAGTATGTGCAAAACACGTAAATTAGAATTCCAATGGCATGCTACATAGTGTCTCTCTTACAGTTCATGAAGCCATGTGGCACATGTGGAGGCGTTGTCGCGACCTCCTTGTGTGGATTGATCACAGTGACGTGCTGCTGGTTCCAGAAGAATGTACTCGTCCTCTCTAAGCCACACTGGCGGTACATGCATGAAGCGAAGATGTGCGCACACGCCACGCACGCACACATTCCCTCGCACGCACACGTGGATACACGGGCGGGCGCATTTTTTATGAAGATCCCCCATGTGATAATTTGACGCGTGTAAAGTCCTTCACTTCATTGATGGTCAATTAATAAAGCGCATGCAAATTTAGTGGACGTGAGGGCGGAAGAAAGACATTACTACTCCACTGCGCGCATGCGAGTAGTTAAATCATGGGTTGCTAGTACTTCCGTTCATCTCCTTCGTATTTTGTGCCAATTTTTGACCATATTTGTAAGTAACATAATATTTATGCATGTCATAAAAAGTGGCACAAAAAAGGGGCAAATAAACCAGGACGTAGGCAACATGATCAATTTTTGCCAGGGCTACTATTGGTGGCCTTTGTATTTAAATATGGACGGAGTGGAGTAGTACTATCTTTATCTTAGGCTTGTAGGGCTCTCCCAGTGCCTAGGCTCGCCTCCCCGCCTTGCGCACCAGATCCCGCCATGGAGGATCCCGCCATGGATAATCCCTTAGATTCCAGGATCCTGCGGGCTGCCCTCTCGCTGAGACCCGCAGCACTGCCGCCTTTGAGCGAAACCCACATGTGTTTTAGAGGGGATCCCTTGCTCTGGAATCACAGATCGGTGGCGCCGGAGGACATGCCAGGGCTGTGTTTCAGGTGGTGGGCAGCAAGGGAAAATTGGATCGAGTAAGCGTTGCATCGATTGGAGAGAAGTTCCAAGGAGCTGCGCCTGGTGCAGCACAAGGCGGAGGCGCAAGTTGATCTCAGGGGAGAGATGCTGAGGGATGTCATCATCTGGCAGCCTCGCGTTGATTTCGAGCTAGGGCTAATGGCAGAGATCATATTCACGGAGTCGAATGCGGAGGAAAGAACGCGCATGCCTGCGCAATGGCATGAGCAGACGGTGCAACCGTTCAAATGGGCGGTAGGAGAAGCCAAATCCCGAGACTAGTTGCGGCGACGACGCTGGGCATGCATCGTAGGTGAGGTGAGCTGCCCTCCTTCCCCACCAGTGATGCAGTGAACTTGCGACGCCATGTCGGTTTGCAACCTTGACAATCACTCCATCTATATGTATTGTATTCCTGTGAAAATACTTGGTCATTTGGAAAAATATGGTAATTGATTTATCACTAGTTTTAGAATGCTTGGTCGTGACAATCAACCAAAGCCACAACCAGAAGTCTCCATCGCGTAATACTTTACAGTCGGTCGCACCAACAAATGGTCGGTCAAATCCCCGTCTCACCGAAGGGACACACATCGGCTTGGTCTGACATGTACGACTAGTTACATCACTGACTTGTGCGTACGCATTTGAGCAGTGTAGTACTCCCTCTATCTCATTTTACAAGTCTTGCACGTGTACCTAGGTCGTTAATTTGACCAACTTAATAAGAGGCATAAATTATGAAAAATATATCATTACAAACTTCAAATATTCTATTTTTTAATGATATATTTTTATGTTAAACAAATTATTTTATATATTGACGACCTAGATACACGTGCAAGCCTTGTAAACTAAGATGGAGGGAGCACTTGAAATTTATGTTCCACTAAACTCATCGGGAGCCGTTTCAGGCCTCGAAACCAAAACCATCAATTAACCTTTACCTTGTTCCCATCACATTCGAAAGTACTAGTGCTACAATTAAGTGCAAGCATGCTCACACCTACTAGTATGTACCAAACCTGAACGTGTTCCCTCTATGCAGGTTTTAGTACTAGTGCTAGTACTTAGGTTATAAAAAGGGGAACTACCTAACCGGAAATTACTTTACCTTCCTCTTCATAAGTCCTTCTTCTTTGTCCGTCCTTGCCATGGCCGGTGTGCAGAGCTCTAGGTCGAGAACTACTCGTAACAAGGGGGAGCGGCAACCAAGGCTGCGGAAAAAAAGAGAGGTCTCGCCGCCATGCAGAGACCTAGAAATATCTCTCACGGGCAGGCGATGGCTCCCAGGAGCGCCCTCGCCGCGGAGGCGATGAAAGGGCTAGTTATCGACTAGAGGGGGGGGGTGAATAGGCAATTTTTATGAAAGTCTTCAAAACATGGGAGTTTCGAAGACAAACAATAGAAATGACACTATTCGTATGCAGCAGAAGGTAGACTACACTAGACAAGCCATAGTCAAGTATTCAATGAATTGAAAGCACGAAGACTATTAACAGCTAGGTAGTAAAGATCAGGATGGAAGATAGTATGAAGCCAATCAGGACAAGTAGTCACACAGTAAAGTCAAATAGATATTGCAAGTAGGCAATGACTTCACGAAGACAGACTGTAAGTAAAGAGAAGTGATAGATAGAACCAGTGGCTTCAGGAGACAGGGGTTTGTTCGACCAGTTCCAGTTGCTGTGACAACTGTATGTCTGGTTAGGGAGGCTGAGATTTAACTCAGAAGACTGCGTCTTCACCTTATTCCCCTTGAGCTAAGGACTCTCAGTCCCCACCCAATCACTCTGGTAAGTCTTCAAGGTAGACTCCCAAACCTTCATAGACTTCGTTCACCGGCAATCCACACTGACTCTTGGATGCTCAGAATGTGACGCCTAACCGGCTGGAGGATTCACAGTCCTCAAGTTTAACAAGTCTTCAGATCACGCGGACAGAAAGACTTCACTGATGCCAAACACTCTTTGGGCTCTGGGTGGTTTGGGCTTTGTCCTCGCAAGGATTCTCTCTCAAAAGCTTCGGAGGTGGGTTGCTCTCAAAACGACAAAAGCCGTGTACTAACTCTGAGCAGCCGCCAATTTATGGTGTAGGGAGTGGGCTATTGCTACGTCTTGAGCTTGCGTTGGTTTTCCTTGAAGAGGAAAGGGTGATGCAGCAATAGTAGCATAAGTATTTCCCTCAGTTTTTGAGAACCAAGGTATCAATCCAGTAGGAGGCTCCTAAAAAGTCCCACGCACCTACACAAACGAACAAAGAACTCGCAACCAACGCAATAAAGGGGTTGTCAATCCCTTCACGGCCACTTGCGAAAGTGAGATCTGATAGAGATAGTATGATAAGATAAATATATTTTTGGTATTTTATAATATATATGCAAAAAGTAAAGATGCAAATAAAAGTAGATTGAAAGTAAATATGATAAAAGATAGACCCGGGGGCCATAGGTTTCACTAGAGGCTTCTCTCAAGATAGCATAAGTATTACGATGGGTGAACAAATTACTGTCGAGCAATTGATAGAAAAGCGAATAATTATGAGATTATCTAGGCATGATCATGTATATAGGCATCACGTCCGTAACAAGTAGACCGACTCCTGCCTGCATCTACTACTATTACTCCACACATCGACCGACTCCTGCCTGCATCTAGAGTATTAAGTTCATAAAGAACAGAGTAATGCATTAAGCAAGATGACATGATGTAGAGGGATAAACTCATGCAATATGATATAAACCCCATCTTTTTATCCTCGATGGCAACAATACAATACGTGCCTTGCAACCCTTTCTGTCACTGGGTAAGGACACCGCAAGATTGAACCCAAAGCTAAGCACTTCTCCCATGGCAAGAAAGATCAATCTAGTAGGCCAAACCAAACTCATAATTCGAAGAGACTTGCAAAGATAACTCAATCATACATAAAATAATTCAGAGGAGATTCAAATATTTCTCATAGATAAACTTGATCATAAACCCACAATTCATCGGATCTCGACAAACACACCACAAAAAGAGTTTACATCGAATAGATCTCCACAAGAGAGGGGGGGAACATTGTATTGAGATCCAAAAAGAGAGAAGAAGCCATCTAGCTAATAACTATGGACTCGAAGGTCTGTGGTAAACTACTCACAACTCATCGGAGGGGCTATGGTGTTGATGTAGAAGCCCTCCATGGTCGATTCCCCCTCCGACGGAGCACCGGCGAAGGCTCCAAGATGGGATCTCGTGGATACAGAAGGTTACGGCGGTGGAAATTGTGTTTCGGTTGCTCCCCGGATGTTTTCGGGGTACGTAGGCTTATATAGGAGGAAGAAGTACATCGGTGGCCGCCCGAGGTGCCCACGAGACAGGGGGCGTGCCCTACCCTCTCATGGCCACCTCGGCTGCTTCTTGACTTGCACTCCAAGTCCTCTGGATCGCGTTCGTTCCAAAAATCACGCTCCCAAAGGTTTCATTCTGTTTGGACTCCGTTTGATATTCCTTTTCTTCGAAATACTGAAATAGGCAAAAAAAACAATAATACGGGCTGGGCCTCCGGTTAGTAGGTTAGTCCCAAAATGATATAAATGTGTAAAATAAAGCCCATAAACATCCAAAAGGGGTAATATAACAGCATGGAACAATCAAAAATTATAGATACGTTGGAGACGTATCAAGCATCCCCAAGCTTAATTCCTGCTCGTCCTCGAGTAGGTAAATGATAAAAACAGAATTTTTGATGTGGAATGCTACCTAGCATAATTCTCAATGTAATTTTCTTTATTGTGGCATGAATGTTCAGATCCAAATGATTCAAGATAAAATCTTATAAAACATAAAAATAATAATGCTTCAAAGCATACTAACAAATAATCATGTCCTATCAAAATAGCATAGCCAAAGAAAGCTTATCCCTACAAAATCATATAGTTAGCCATGCTTCATTTTCATTACACAAAATACTCCCATCATGCACAACCCCGATGACGTGCCGAGCAATTGTTTCATACTTTTTAACGCGCTTCAGCTTTTTCAACTCTTACGCAATACATGAGCGTAAGCCATGTACATAGCACTTAGGTGGTAAAAGATGGTGGTTGTGAGGACAAAAAGAGGGAGAAGATAGTCTCACATCAACTAGGCGTATCAACGGGCTATGGAGATGCCCATCAATAGATATCAATGTGAGTGAGTAGGGATTGCCATGCAACGGATGCACTAGAGCTATAAATATATGAAAGCTCAACAAAAAGAAGTAAGTGGGTGTGCATCCAACTCGCTTGCTCACGAAGAGCTAGGGCATTTTGAGGAAGCCCATCATTGGAATATACAAGCCAAGTTCTACAATGAAAAATTCCCACTAGTATATGGAAGTGACAACATAGGAGACTCTCTATCATGAAGCTCATGGTGCTACTTTCAAGCACAAGTGTGAAAAAAAGATAGTAGCATTGTCCCTTCTCTCTTTTTCTCTCATTTTTTCTTTTTTCTTTTTTTTTCTTTTTTTTTCTTTGGCCTTTCCTTTTTTTTGGCCTTTCTATTTTTTTTTCTTTTTGTAAAGTCCGAAGTCTCATCCCGACTTGTGGGGGAATCATAGTCTTCATCATCCTTTCCTCACTGAGACAATGCTCTAATAATGAAGATCATCACACTTTTATGGATTTACAACTCAAGAGTTACAACTCAAAGCTAGAACAAAATATGACTCTATATAAATGCCTCCGGCAGTGTACCGGGATATGCAATGAATCAAGAGGGACATGTATAAAAATTATGAAGGTGGCCTTGCCACAAATACGATGTCAACTACATGATTATGCAAAGAGCAATATGACAATGATGAAACGTGTCATAATAAACGGAACGGTGGAAAGTTGCATGGCAATATATCTCGGAATGGCTATGGAAATGCAATAATAATTAGGTATGGTGGCTGTTTTGAGGAAGGTAAATAATGGGTTCAATACCGGTGAAAGTTTTGCGGTAATAAGAGAGGCTAGCAAAGTGGAAGGATGAGCGTGCGTATATCCATGGACTCACATTAGTCATAAAGAACTCATATACTTATTGCAAAAGTCTACTTAGCCCTCGAAGCAAAGTACTACTACGCATGCCCCAAGAGGGATAGATTGGTAGGAAAAGACCATCACTCGTCCCCGACTGGCACTCATAAGGAAGACAATCAAAAGAGCACCTCATGCAACAAATTTGTCACACAACTTTTACCATACGTGCATGCTGCGGGACTTGCTAACTTCAACAAAAGTATTTCTCAATTTCATAATTATCCACTAGCATGACCCTAACATTACTACCTTTATATCTCAAAACAATTATCAAGCAACAAATTGATCATAGCATCCAATTCACTTCCTATGATAGTTTTTATTATACCCAACTTGGATGCTCATCATTCTAGGAAAAAATTTGTAACCATGGCAAATACCATGCTGTTCTAAAAACTCCCAAAATAATATAAGTGAAGAATGAGAGACTAGCAATTTCTTCAAAATTAATCCACCGCCATGCTCTAAAAGATATAAATGAAGTACTAGAGCAAAAACTATCAAGCTTCAAAAGATATAAGTGAAGCACATAGAGTATTCTAGCAAATTATAATCAAGTGGGCTTCTCCCAAAAGGTGTGTACAACAAGGATGATTGTGGTAACTAAAATGCAAAGACTAATATAATACACGACGCTCCAAGCAAAACACATATCATGTGGCGAATAAAAATATAGCTCCAAGTAAAGTTACCAATGAACAAAGACGAAAGAGGGGATGCCTTCCCGGGGCATCCCCAAGCTTAGGATTTTGGCTATCCTTGAATATCTTGGGGTGCCAAGGGCATCCCCAAGCTTAGGCTCTTGCACTACTTATTCCATAGTCCATAAAAGCTTTACCCAAAACTTGAAAACTTCACAACACAAAACTCAATAGGAAATCTTATAAGCTCCGTTAGTGAAAGAAAAGAAAACCACCACATAAGGTACTGTAATGAAATCAATCTTTATTTATTTTGGTGTTAAACCTACTGTATTCTAACTTTTCTATGGTTCATACCCTTACATACTAGCCATAGATGCATCAAAATAAGCAAACAACGCACGAAAAACAGAATCTGTCAAAAACAGAACAGTCTGTAGCAATCTGTACCTAACGCAAACTTCTGGAACTCTAAAAATCCTTCCAAAATAGGACGTACTGTACAATTTGTTTATTGATCAGCGGAAAAAAGAATCAATGCAAAATCACGTTTCTGTGATTTATTGAATTTTTTCTCGTGAGCGCAAATTTTCTGTTTTTCAGCAGAATCAAATCAACTATCATCATAGGTTATCCTATAGGTTCTACTTGGCACAAACACTAATTAAAACATGAAAACACATCTAAACAGAAAGTAGATGCAAAATTTATTTAATGACAACAAGTAAAAATATTGGGTTGTCTCCCAACAAGCGCTTTTCTTTAAAGCCTTTTTAGCTAGGCATTGAGATTTCAATGATGCTCACGTGAAAGACAAGAATTGAAGCATAAAGAGAGCATCATAAAACATGTGACAAACACACTTAAGTCTAACATACTTCCTATGCATAGGTTTTTTATAATCAAACAAATTATCAAGGCAAGCAAAAACTAGCATATGCAAGGAAGAAGAAAGAGATGATAGCAATCTTAACATGACGAGAGGTAATTTAGTAAGATAAAAATTTCTACAACCATATTTTCCTCTCTCATAATAATTACATGTGGGATCAGAGGAAAATTCAACAAAATAGCTACACATAACATATTCTCAACATGATCCACATGCATGCAAAGTTTACGCTCTTCCAAGATAGTGGGATTAACATTTACTAAAGTCATGACCTCTCCGAACCCACTTTTATCAAAAATATCATAAGATTGAGCATACTCCAAATATGTGGGATCTAAAGTTGACACTCTTCCAAACCCACTTTAAATATTATTGCAAACGCTATTATCAATCTCATATTCATCATGGGGCTTAAATAATTTTTTAAGGTTATAAGAAGAATCCCCCCAATCATGATCATTGAAACAAGTAGTAGACATAGCAAAACTAGCATCCCCAAGCTTAGGGTTTTGCATATAATTAGCACAATTGACATCAAGAGAATTTATAAGAAAATCATTGCAATCATGCTTTTTATTCAAGAAGTTATCGTGAATCTCTTCATAAATTTCTTCATCATAATTTCCAAATTCACAAATTTTGAGCAAAGCTTCATAAAGATAATCTAGTGCACAAAACTCACTAGCAATTGGTTCATCATAATTGGATCTCTTAAAAAGATTAGAAAGCGGATGAGGATCCATAGATCTTAGGTTCTCTGTTTAGCAATAAATAAGCATCTATTCCAACCAAACGAGCAAACAAAAGGGTAAGCAAAAGAGAGAAGAGATTGGGAAAGAGAGGGCGAATCAAACGGCAAGGGTGAAGTGGGGAGAGGAAAATGAGAGGCAAATGGCAAATAATGTAAATGCAAGGGAGATGAGTTTGTGTTGGGTACTTGTGTGTCTTGACTTGAGCGAAGACCTCCCCGGCAACGGTGCCAGAAATCCTTCTTGCTACGTCTTGAGCTTGCGTTAGTTTTACTTGAAGAGGAAAGGATGATGCAGCAATAGTAGCGTAAGTATTTCCCTCAATTTTTGAGAACCAAGGTATCAATCTAGTAGGAGGCTCCTCAAAAGTCCCACACACCTACACAAACGAACAAAGAACTCGCAACCAACGCAATAAAGGGGTTGTCAATCCCTTCACGGCCACTTGCGAAAGTGAGATCTGATAGAGATAGTATGATAAGATAAATGTATTTTTGGTATTTTATAATATAGATGCAAAAAGTAAAGATGCAAATAAAAGTAGATTGAAAGTAAATATGATAAAAGATAGACCCGGGGGCCATAGGTTTCACTAGAGGCTTCTCTCAAGATAGCATAAGTATTACGATGGGTGAACAAATTACTGTCGAGCAATTGATAGAAGAGCGAATAATTATGAGATTATCTAGGCATGATCATGTATATAGGCATCATGTCCGTAACAAGTAGACCGACTCCTGCCTGCAGCTACTACTATTACTCCACACATCGACCGACTCCTACCTGCATCTAGAGTATTAAGTTCATAAAGAATAGAGTAACGCATTAAGCAACATGACATGATGTAGAGGGATAAACTCATGCAATATGATATAAACCCCATCTTTTTATCCTCGATGGCAACAATACAATATGTGCCTTGCAACCCTTTCTGTCATTGGGTAAGGACACCGCAAGATTGAACCCAAAGCTAAGCACTTCTCCCATGGCAAGAAAGATCAATCTAGTAGGCCAAACCAAACTGATAATTCGAAGAGACTTGCAAAGATAACATAATCATACATAAAAGAATTCAGAGGAGATTCAAATATTTCTCATAGATAAACTTGATCATAAACCCACAATTCATCGGATCTCGACAAACGCACCGCAAAAAGAGTTTACATCGAATAGATCTCCACAAGAGAGGGGGAGAACATTGTATTGAGATCCAAAAAGAGAGAAGAAGCCATCTAGCTAATAACTATGGACCCGAAGGTCTGTGGTAAACTAGTCACAACTCATCGGAGGGGCTATGGTGTTGATGTAGAATCCCTCCATGGTCGATTCCCCCTCCGGCGGAGCACCAGCGAAGGCTCCAAGATGTGATCTCACGGATACAGAAGGTTACGGCAGTGGAAATTGTGTTTTGGTTGCTCCCCGGATGTTTTCGTGGTACGCAGGCTTATATAGGAGGAACAAGTACGTCGGTGGCCGCCCGAGGGGCCCATGAGACAGGGGGGCACGCCCTACCCTCTCGTGGCCACCTTAGCTGCTTCTTGACTTGCACTCCAAATCCTCTGGATCACGTTCATTCCAAAAATCACGCTCCTGAAGGTTTCATTCCATTTGGACTCCGTTTGATATTCCTTTTCTTCGAAATACTAAAATAGGCAAAAAAACAGCAATACGGGCTGGGCCTCCGGTTAGTAGGTTAGTCCCAAAAATGATATAAATGTGTAAAATAAAGCCCATAAACATCCAAAAGGGGTAATGTAATAGCATGGAACAATAAAAACTTATAGATACGTTGGAGACGTATCAACTATTTATAGCCACTGGGCAACCGACCTGATTTGTCCAAAATGACCCTGGGTCACTAAGGAACTGACACGTGTCTCAACAGTCAGATTTCAAACACACACGACAACTTGACTTGGGCTACAAGTAAAGCTGACTCATCCGACTCTGGATAAGATTTGCTCTTATTGTCTTTGCTCGAAGACATAGGATTTGGTTGAGCATCACTTTAGTCACTCTGACTTTGTTCACTTGGACCCCACTTAATAATGCGGTGGTTCCTGTGACTCAACAAAGAAGAAAAGGAAACGACGAAACTACTAAGTCTTCGCGCTCCATAGTCTTCATGCAATGTCTTCTCATGTCATAGTCTTCCATGTGAATAGCTTCACAGATCACCATTGTCTTCAATGTCTTCACACATTTTTAGGGGTCATCTCCGGTAGGTAAACCGAATCAATGAAGGACTACTACCCGTGTTATCCTGCAATTCTCACAAACACATTAGTCCCTCAACCAGGTTTGTCGTCAATACTCCAAAACCAACTAGGGGTGGCACTAGATGCACTTAAAATCTCCCCCTTTTGGTGATTGATGACAAACTGGTTGAAGTTTTCAACGGGGATAAAAATATGTGAAATTGTAAAGGAATAAGATATTGTCTTCATAAATGGTAAACAGGCTCCCCCTGAAGATGTGCATATTAGATATTTTGCGTTGGAATGCAAATGCACATGGCAGGTTGTACTTGTGGAGATCCTCTTCACCATATGAAGACAATACATCATGCATGAACAGATATATCGAAATAATGACATGCATAATGAGAAATGGACATCTGCGGAATGGCTTCATGCAGGATTTATCATCGCATCACAGAACATTAGAAAAAGTAGCAGATGACCATCGAGTTTAAGTGTTACAACCCAAAGAACCAAATGTATCAAAAACGAGAGTTGTAAGCACTTGGCAAAAAAAAGTATAGCAACCACCCATAAGGACCCGCTTAAAGACTATCAACATATGCTTCTCCCCCTTTTGTCAGTAAGGACCAAAAAGGTTTGAAAACATAGTCTCTACTCATTCCCATGAGGAGTAGGTGAGGCAGCAGGGCCATTGTCGTGATTTGGTGGTGCAGATGAGCTTGGTGCAGTGTCGATATGTGCCGAAGGTGGTGGTGGTGAAGTAGCATCATCGGCGGCATCAAGAACTCTGGCATTTACGGTTGCAGCAGAGGAGGAGTACTCTGAATCTTCAAGGGATGGGGTGCGACGTAAGACAACATTCCTGGGAGGAGTGGAGTCGAACTTGAATCTCTCGGTGAAGCCATCGTCTTGAAGATCAGCTTCTGCACTGAGCAATGTCAGACTCTTCCAAGACCTGCGACAGGTTTCATGAGTGACAAAGGCATTCTTGGTGGCAAGGTTGCGAATGCGATTGACATCCACCAAGAGGCTTTGCATCTGACGCTTTAGCCAGTAATGATGCTTGTCGTGTTTTTGATGTAAGGCCACAAGAAGCTCTCGGTCACTGAGCACACGAGATCACTTTCGAGGCCTTTGAGCAATAGTGCTTTCCGTGGCTTCAGTACGAGGTCGACAAGTATTGCCAGCAAGAGGATAAATACGAGAAGCAGCTTGAATGCCTTCAATATGCTGAGAAAAACTTTGATGATCTGCATTGTGAAGATATATTGCCTCCTTGGCAGGCCCTGGGTATATGGCTTCGACTGACATATCAACCTCTGGCAGGAATATAAGATGGTTGCATGCAGAGGGCTGATAGTTAACAGCAGAATGAAGCTTGATCAGATGCATAACCCAAGGAGCATAGAATTTCAGTCCAAAGATGTCAGAGCCAGATGCAGCAAATTGACGAATGAAGAAATCCTGAGCATTGAAGCTTTTGCCATTGAGAATATAGAAGACCAATGTATTCATTGCACCTTCAAGCATTGCTGAGGAAAAATGTCCTTTGATGGGCCATAGAGTTCGCCTAATGATATGATAGATGGTGCGGGGCAGATACTCTAGGTCTTCAACATGGAATTCCTTGGGATATTCGGCATCCTGTGGTAGTGGCTTCATCATGCTCAGCATTTGGCTCATGTTGGGATCTGGCTTCTGAAAGATGCTCTCCAATGCATCACAGTGAATCTGACAACCAGGTTCATAGAGTTCACCTAGAGTGGACAGGCCGATAAGCTCAATGAGATCAAAAGCTTTGGCTTCATGATGTACATTGCCTGTCATCCACTCAAGGACCCATGTCTTTGGTCCCTGTTGTAGCCGCGAATGTGGAGAGTTGCATATAATTGTAACATAAGCTCTTCATTCCAATTCTCCTTATCAGTGACAAACTGGAGCAGGCCTGCATCTCGGAAACAGTCAAGTGCTTCTTCTAAGCAGGGCAGGCCAACAATGGCTTCGGAATTCAGACGCATATGAGGAAATATGCGCCCTTGGTTGTATAGAATGCGGGAGTAATAGCTGCGTTGCTGATAGCTCCAGAACCGATCCGATGATATTCTTGGCTTGGAATATGGGTTATTGGCACTATTAAAGAAGGTGTTGTGTGTAATGAATCCGTTGACATTGAATGAGCCTGGTGCAGATGCAGTGCCTGGAAACCGTGGCAGTCTGGGCTTTGGCTTCTGAACCTGAGGCCTGTGCTCCACACGATAGTCAAACTGAGGTCCGGGAGCAGGCGGAGGAACCAGAATTGGCCATCTCACTGTGACCAACTCGCCTTGATAGAATGCGTGCTCAATGGTATGAGGCCTTGGAGGCGGTACTAGAGCAGAGGCCTTTGCAATGGCATCAGGCTGCACATTAGTGACAGGTGCATCATTGGCTTCATGCACGGTGTTGACTGTAGGCGCCACAGTATCTTCAGCCATGACAACATCATTGGCGTCAGTAGTGTTGTTGGTGGCCGCCTCAGGATTTTCAACCTCCACTTGAGTAGCTGGAGGGTCGGGCACAGACACGTTCTCCTCGAGAACAACTTCTTCTTGGTTGGTAGGGGGTGTAGCAACACGTTCTTCTTCTTGTCTTTCATCGGCTGCTATAGCCAGAATCTCTTCAGAAGCATTAGCTTCTGACACGGGAACTGTCACAGAAGGATTATCTTCAGGGAACACATGATGTGCCAGTGAGCTGGATTGGTTTGAGTCTTCTTCTGTGATGGTTGTCATGGAGATCGATGGCCTTAGGATTTTGCGAAGCCGTTGAAACATGGGCGACGCCTTTGGTGAGGGTGTGGTCTCCATGTAATTATTGTCATTCACTATTGGGCTGGTGACTTGCGCTTGTGGAGGACGAGGTGTACTTGGTGAATCTTGACTTAGAGTTGCTGGTTGGGGGCGATCAGCCCATGAGGCATCCTGAGAGATTGGCGTCAAAGGACGACTAATACTGATGAGTTCGCTGTTTGTGAGAACAGGCGATGATACCGTTTGGCGCTCGATCTGAGGAAGGACTTCATCATCAACTACATTGTCTTGGGGACCAATGTCTTCAGTCGTGATGGGGTCAACAACTGGAACTTCTTGAGCTTCAGGAGCCTCTGTGGAGGCAGGGTCATGAACTATCAACTGACGCTCTTGATTTTCAGATGCAGGACGAGCAAAAGCAATGGGCTCAACAACAAGGGACACTGTGGGAGCAACCCGATCTTTCTTCTTGGTCTTCCTCTTCTTGGGAACAGGAGTGTCATCAGTGGTGTTCTTGAACTTGCGCTTTCTGGCTTCGGCTTCAGCTGCCCTGGTTTTCTTTTGTTCTGAAGCCACTGTGGGGACCTTAGGCTTCGAGCCTGTCATGCTGGCAGGGAAGACAATGCGAGGTTCTTCCCGCCTTGATGCTTCAGATGGGGTCACAGTAGACTTCTTCTTCTTGGCAGCCATCTTGGGGTTAATGCCTGGACGCCCAAGTGCCTTGCGCTTCTCAGCTTCATTATAAGCTTGAACACACTTGGCAGCAAGATTCTTCATGCTCTCTCTTGAACCTTTGGCTTCTTCACATTTCTTGCGAAATGCCTCCTTGAGGTCATTCAGCATCAACTTGAATTTCTGAACATCAGCCACACTAAGCTTGGCCACATGCTTCTTGAACTGTTCCTTCTCATAGTCAATCTTGTTTTTCATTTCAATAATCTTCTGTGCCAGAGCCAGCTCAGGAGCAATGGCACCTTGAAAGGCGACGCTGATGCCAATTGGAAGCTGAAGATCATCAAAACTGAGATCTTGATTGTCAAACCATTCATCAATGAAAGTATTCAGAATGTTGACGTCAAAGAGGGGCAGATCATTGAAGATCTCCGCCTCTTGCTTGCTCTTTATCAGCTGCTCAAGAGCATCGTTACCAAACTCATCATCTGAAGACAAATCAATGGCTTCAGATTCGTTCTGTAGAACGGCAGCTGGTGTCAGTTCTTGACTGGATCTCTGGACAGTTTTCTTCTGAGGCTTCTCTTTCCGTTTGGAGACCCGAGATTGATCTTCAGAGTAACTTGGTGAAGGAGGAGCAGTTGCTAGTGGCTTCACTCGTGAAGCCTTTGGTGCAGCATTAGGTTTTGAAGCCTTTGATTTCTTTTGCTTCTGCGGCTTAGGAGGAGCTGGAGCTTCATCAGAATCTGCATCATTTGCAGAGTGATCCACATTTGCACCTTGGACTGCAATGTGAGTGATGAGGCCGTCGAGGTTATAGAAGGGGCCGATTCTCTTTTCATTGGCTTCATGGGTGCCATCTTCCCGAGGTGAAGAAGGACCTGGGTTGAAGTCAAGTCCAAATGCCTTCTTGTTCTTCACAGCAGAGTCTTTTGCAAGCTGAAAGTTGCGCTTGAATAGATAGTCTTCACGGCACCATAGAAGAGAAGAGGGATCAACATTCTCTGGTTCTAGGCCGCGTACCATACAAGGATAGAATTCTCGTTGAATGGCTTCAAAACGGGACTGGGGTTGAAGATTTTTGTACACTATGTCTCCCCAAGGTTGCTTGATGGCATTCTTCTCAGCATACTTAGCCATGACAAATCTGTATTTGAACCATTCTTCTGCCCAATATCTTCGAATCCATTGGATTCGATTTTTGCGTTCACCATAGGTTTCTTCAGGGTCAGTCTTGTACAACTCATACAGATTTGGTGGCAAATCCTTGGAGGTATTCCCACGGCGCTATCTGCCACCCTTTCTGGCTGATTTCTCTGTAGACATGAAGCTTAACTTGAAAGGCTTCAGAACTTGCAAAGGCTTCCTACGGTTGGTCAGACAAGAACCGGCTTCGGGAGAATTTATGTGACTCTGTAAGAACTCTGCAAATGAATGCAGACTATGAGAACCAAGGGATTCTCCCACGGACATGTACCTGTGATAGCATTAGAGGTGCGAGGGAAGGGGAAGAGGTCATATGCATTCTCAGAAGATTTTGAAGATAAATCTGTTTGAAGACATTGACCTCATAACGCGAAGACATTCACTTATTTGATGAGAGTTGGTTCCAGATTTGTACGAATCCAAGAACAAGTACAAGTGAGGAATCTAACTTGTAGAGTAGCATAAGTGAACAGACTAGGCATAGTATGAGATGCAGAAAGAGATAGATTCAACTTTGTAGATTTAGAAACTGCTTTTGGTAAAGAAGGATGAATCTACCAGATCGAAAATACGGTAAAAAGTGAGTTTTAATTACCACACTAAGAACTGCTAGACGGAGTGAAGATGGAGGCCGAGAAGTTCGATATCCTGTGCCCTAACTTGGCGACTGAAGACACCTACGGCGGCGGCAGAGAAGATGAGGTCCGCGGCCGACGTGAGGATGGTGTCGGTGAGGTTGCTTCAGCTAAGCGCTTCGTCGCCGACATTGTCGAGAGCTAGCGGAGGCGCTAGGGTTGATGAGAGGTGGCGAGGTGGAAGAAGAATATTTGACCGAGATGTGATGAGTATTTATAAGGAGAGGGACGGTACAACGCAATTACGCAGGTACCCCTGGCGGTTCACATCTGAAGGGCACGTGTGAAAGGACATGTGGTGCCCCCATGTGTGGTTTTGGTAATTGATGACAATCTCTATGGACTAATGGTTGCCTTGAGTTATATTTGAAGGGTTTTCCCATAGGCTTTTCTTGGAGTCCATTTGTTGGTTTCAATGAGAGTTTGTGATGACCAAGGTGCTATTAAGGAATTATCCAAAGATTGGTCATATGAGTGTTGAGCTTATTGCAAGCATGTCTTGAAGAAGAAGGTTGTGTGATCATTCATGTTTACCTTCAAGACATCATCCAAATGAAGAGAGTTGCAAAGATTCAAGGTTGATCAAGACTAAGTCAAGAGTGAATCAAGTTGATCAACTCACAAAGCGTAGAAGATGTACCGAGAGGGATCAAGTGATCCCATGGTATGGTAAGCATTGTCCATTCCACTTTATGTACTAACCCATGGTCTATGTGAGAGTTGTATGTGGGGTTAGGTACGTATCCATGGGCTTGCGTCAAGAGGAAGATATCATACAACCCATGGAAAGGATGACATCAAGTGGTGATCGTCATCAAGATTGCCGTGTGCAAGTTCAAGTGGAGCATCACGAAGAGATCAAGTGCTTGAATCTTGCCATCCATTGTGGTGTCAATGGACTTGTGAAGATGTGCCGAAGAGTGGCTCACCCATAGTGAACTATGGGGGAGCAATCATCTAGTCTTCATCGAGCCAACGCAATCAAGAAAGGTGGTCCAACTTGAGGGAGTCAAGATCGTCTTCATCTAGCTCAAGTGGACCATGTGCAAGGCAAAGGTTTTCCCTTGATAGGTTTTCTATTTTACCGGTCTTGTGGTGGTAGTTGGGAGACCGAGTTATAGGATCGTTTGCCGTACTATCAAGGGGGGCTCTCAAGTTGGTAGCTTGATCGTATCGTTAGTAGAGAGCTCAAACCATTGCATCCTTGCATCATGTTTCTTGGTTCTTGTTTGGTTATCTTTGTGAGTCTTAGAGCTTATGGTCATCTTGATGACAAGCTTGAGTTCATCGAAAACGGAGTTCGCATGCGTCTTCTATGATGTTTTCGGTGTTGGAGGTTTTACCGGTCTTATCCGATGAAGGGTTCTCACCATTTTCTTATGGGACTTTTCTCATTTGCTTATTCTTGATATTTCTATCAATATTGTGTTAGCCCATGTCGTTAGCTTTCCAACAAACTTGGTTTCGTTGAATTCGGAGTCCGTTTGCAAAAGTTGTGGCTGTTTTGGTAAAGGCTGCAGCGGTACTACCGCGACTAGAGCGGATGTAATTTTTTACTACCGCTCCAGAGCGGTACTACCGCGGCTCCTGAGCGGTAGTACCGCTCCAGAGCAGTACTACCGTGGCTCCTAAGCGGTAGTACCGCTCCGGACCAAAAACTCGTGTTTTCTCTCTCGTTGGGCTGTTTTGACCGTGCTAAGCGGTAGTACCGCTCCTCCAAGCGGTAGTACCGCTTGTGCACGACCTGAGCACATAACGGTTGGATTCGGGAGGTCCTATAAAAGGGGGTCTTCTTCCCCAATGAACCTAATCCTTTGAGCTCGTGTTCTTCCCCCATTGTTGACCTTCTTCGAGCTTGCTAACTCTCAATCCCTCCATGGATTCTTGCTAGTTCTTGAGGGAAAAGAGAGAGGAGATCTAGATCCACGTTTCCACCAATCACTTTCTCCTCTAAGTGAGGGGAACCCCTTGGATCTAGATCTTGGAGTTCTTCGTGTTCTTCTTTCGTTCTTCCTCTCATTTTCCTCCCTAGCATTAGTTGCTTTGGTGGGATTTGGGAGAGAAGGACTTGGGCACTCCGTGTGCCCTTGCCATTGCATTTGGTGCATCGGTTTGAGTTCTCCACGGTGATACGTGGAAGTGAAGTTTGAGAAGCTTATTACTCTTGGGTGTTTGGGCACCCTAGAGCTTGTTCCTCTTGGGTGCCTTGGTGCCCTAGACGGTTGGTGGTGTTCGGAGCTCAATCATTGTGGTGTAAAGCTCCGGGCAAGCGTCGGGGTCTCCAATTAGGTTGTGGAGATCGCCCCGAGCAATTTGACGGGTACCGGTGACCGCCCCCAAGGGTTGCCAAAGTGTACGGGTTCGGTGACCGCCCCCAAGGGTCGCCATTTGTACGGGTTCGGTGACCGCCCTCAAGGGTCCCTTAGTGGAATCACGGCATCTTGCATTGTGCGAGGGCGTGAGGAGATTACGGTGGCCCTAGTGGCTTCTTGGGGAGCATTGTGCCTCCACACCGCTCCAAACGGAGATTAGCATCCGCAAGGGTGTGAACTTCGGGATACATCGTCGTCTCCGCGTGCCTCGGTTATCTCTTACCCGAGCCCCTTTACTTATGCACTTTACTTTGTGATAGCCATATTGTTCTTTGTCATATATCTTGCTATCACATAGTTGCTTATCTTGCTTAGCATAAGTTGTTGGTGCACATAGGTGAGCCTAGTTGTTGTAGGTTTTGTGCTTGACAAATTAACCGCTAGGTTTATTCCGCATTTGTTCAAGCCTAAACCGTAATTATTTTAAAGCGCCTATTCACCCCCCCTCTAGGCGACATCCTCGATCTTTCAATTGGTATCAGAGCCTCGTCTCTCTTTGTTAGGCTTAACCGCCTAGAGAGTAAAGATGTCGACTAGGGGATTAGGATTCTCTGACACTCTTAGTTTTGATGGCACAAATTTTGATGTTTGGGTAATTCGCATGCTTAATCTCTTTAGGGTCATGGACCCAAATTTAGAGCGAATTGTAGATATGGGTTTTTCTCCTCCAAAGGATCCCCAAAGATTATCTTTAGAGGATGAGAAAAACTCTTATCTCAATGCTCAAGCTTCTAATGTGCTTTTTGATGCTTTGAGCAATGTAGTTATTTTTCAACTCATGCCGTTCCGGGATGCTCATGAGTTGTGGACAAAGCTTCAAGATAAATATGGTGTGTCCAATATTTGTGGGGATGATTGTTCTCCCTCCACCTCCGGTCGTATAGTCTTCTCAACTTCTTCTACTTCACCTACATGTGGTTTGCCACAAGGTAATGATATGGTGAGTAGTGTTGGTCATTGCAATGATGATAGTATGCTTATTATGGATGATCCTTCATCACTATCTTATTGCAATGCTCCCTCTTTGGGCTTTAACACTTCGAGCACTCCAAATGTTTCACATGCTTGTGTTGATAGTCCTTGCATATCATGTAGAAATTGCTTGACTAGATCTCATGATGATATGCTTGCTATGTCTTGTTGCCATGATAAAAATGCATCTATTTCCTCGAATTGTTGTGCTAACAATGTAGAGGAAACCGAACACTCCATGGAACAAGATGTGGTGTTTAATGGTGCCTCAGTGGATCCTACATCATCATCTATTACTTTTTTCCTTATGGCTAAGGCGTCAAAGGTATCTCCTACTTTCTACCCCAATATGTCTCTTAATGATGATGTTGATGCTAATGATGATGAGGATAATGATGAAGAGAATGATAATGTTGCCTCCTTAAATACTAAGGGGGAAATGATTTATAAAGCTCTTCATAAAAATAAAATTGCTTGTTCCAACTTCATGGAAATAATGTCCATTGCCATTGATGGCAAGAAATACATTGAGGAGTTGGAATCTCATCTAGAGGAGCATGAGGCCACCATTGAGAAAATGGAAGCTCATGCGCGTGATTACGCAAATGAGATCGCGGAGCTATCTCAAGCTCTTGAACATGAACAAACCACCTCCGAATCTCTTAAGGAGACTTTTGCTCTAGAATTATCTAGAGTGAGGGAATCTCATGATAGAGCTCTTGAGGTGGCCAATGATTTCAAAACTAAAAATGCTAAGCTTGAAGTTGCTCATGCTAGACTCCTTGAGGATTTTGAGCACCTCGAAAATGGCCCAAGGGTCATCAAGGGTGAGCTCATCAAACTCACCGAGTCTCATGCTCAACTTGAAGCTTCTTATTTAAAAGATCTTTCCAAGTTGCCTTCTCCTCTTGTTGTTAATGACGATGCTTGTGCTACTAACTTTAATTCTTGTGAAACATCCATTTTGAAGGAGAATGTTGAGCTACGGGCTCAACTTGAGGTGCTATCTGCAATTATGGGAAATTGGAAGAAAGTCAAGAAAAGCTCTCAAGCTCCATGATGATCTTCTAGTATCCCATAGTGTGTGCTAAAGATATCTCATGAGGCCATGATTGTTAAGGTAACATCTAATGAGCCTCATGTGGATACTAGCACTACTTCTAGTCAAAATAGTATATTGTCATGTGCTAGTCCTTGTAATTCATCTACTCACAATGTTGGTACATCTTGCGATGAATTGCTTTCCTTGCCTTGTTGCTCTAACGATGAAGCTTATACTTCCTCTAGTACTTGTGTTGAGACTAACCATGTAGAGGAAATCAAAGAGCTCAAGGCCCAAGTCACTTCTTTGAAGAAAGACTTGGAAAAGTGTCATGAAGGAAAATTCACACTCAACAATATCTTGAGTGTGCAAAAATCCCCCAATGACAAAGGTGGACTTGGATTCAACTCCAATAGAAAGAAGAAGTCCAAGATCAACAAGAATAAGGGCCAAAAACAAGTCAAGAATTCGGCCAAGATTATTTGCTTCAAGTGCAAAATTGAAGGGCATCATGTTAGATCTTGCCCATTGAAGAAGAAGGCCATTAGTGACAAGCAACAAGGGAAGCGGCTATAAGTGCATTCTCATGCTCAACCTCAAGTTGAATAAAGGCCTCTTCCCAAGAAGACTCAAGCTAATGCTTCTCAAGTTGAGAAATCAAGTGAGAAGAAAGTGAAGAGTAGACGTTGCTATCTATGTCGTGAGAAAGGTCACCTTGCTTCTTCATGCACTAGAGGTAACTTATCCAACCCAATTGTTATTGATGATGTCTATTCTCTTGGGAAGGATAAGGTTGGCAATGTGTTTGCCAAGTTTGTTGGTACTCAAAGTGGTTTGAAGCAAAGAACCATTTGGGTAGCCAAGCCTATTGTGACTAACCTCTTAGGACCCAACTTGGTTGGGGACCAACTAGCTCAAATTTGATCAATAGGTGTTGTTGGAGGGCATTGGAGACTTGGCTACATTATGAAGAATTAAGGGGACTTCATCTTTCTTGTTGTCTCAAGCCAAGTCAAATGGGTTGTCAAGTTTCTATCTTATATCCAATGTGCCTCCTTGCGGTAACTTGTACTTAAAGCTGCTTACATTTAAAGTTACTTGCCCCCTTGCATGTTTTGGTTTTGTTCCTTGCATGTGTTTGTATATGATGTGTCTCCAAATTGCCTTTGTGTATGTTGGTTTGCACATCATGTACTTATGTGTCATTCGTTGAGCCTTAGTGCACCTTGGTTGTATCTTAGTTGGCTCATGTGAGAGATTAATGGAATATCCTATTATGGGGGAGTGATGTGCTTTGTGCACTTCGCAATCCTATAAAGGTGGGTACATGGGGAATACCACTTAGTATTGATATTACAAGATTATCTAGTCGCTAGGTGGTATATCTCTCATGAGAAATTCAAATTCTAAATAGTCCATTAATTATCTCTTGTTTGTTTCTCTTATTGCCTCTTGTTAAGTTTTTATTGGTATCACATTATGGGGGAGTAATATGCTATGTATATTACTAGCCTAGAAATGTGTACATTTGAGATTTTGTCACCTAGTGTTGATTTTGTAGATTATCTTGTTCCTAGGTGGCATGTTAGCTCTACAAGTTGCAATTTGCTTGTGTTTGGTGTGAAGATGATGTTGGATATCCTTGCTATCTACCAACGGGAATTATTTCCAAATACTTCTTGTCTTTTGACAAGTGGTAGTCACTTATGTGTGGTATAATTTATTGATCATCTTTACATTGGCTTTTGTTTTTATTTTCCTTTTCTCTTGCCAAGGTTTGTGTCAACTCTCCTTGTCTTCCATACCACTTGTGGATCTTGTTAATTTCTTGTTCTTGTCTAGTGTTTTCTAGATATAGTGAAAGTGGTGATCCCACCTTGTGCATTTTGTATTCAAAATCAAATTCTCTCTAGTGCACAACTCGCGGGGGAGCTATCCTATTTTCTTTAGAACACTCTTCTTGTGATCCTTATCAAGTGTGTGTTGGTGGAAGGCAAGCCGTTTTCTTTTGGTACCTTGTGCCATCATGAAACTTTGTTGAGATCTTGGTTTGTTTGGAACCATCCTCTCTTTGGGAATTTGACATCTTTATTTTAGTATGTATCAACGGATATCGCATTCCTTGACGTATCTTTAATGATATCGTCCAAGTGATGATTTATCTATTTGGTATCCTTTTTCACTTGGCATTTCATTTTCTTTGGTTTCAGTTCTTGAAAGTTTTGAGCATGCATATTTACTTCTTGTATGTAATTTGGCATGCTTTCTTTCTTTGACTCAATATATAGGGGAAACTCCACCTAGCCTCAATTTGGATGAGATGTGCATGAAATTCATTTTCATATCGATATGCACATATTTATGTGGAGTTTGTCCTATGTATTGGTGTTTCTAACTATGTGGTCCCAATGAGTTTGGGTACCGTTTAGTTTGTGTTGTTCTTCTAGGAACATTTGGAGATGCATTGGATGCTCGGCTCACTCACAAGGAAGGTGTTTCCACCATGTGATTATTGGAGTCAAGCTAGGATGATCAATTAACTACCATCTACCTTCAATTGGTATCTACTACATCCTTCCAATGGTATCTCGGTAACAAGTATCATCATCCAATTCATGCACACATTTCTTGCATCAACCTTGTGTAGGTTGTATCATGGCATGTATTCATTCTTTCTTGTGTTACTTGTTTCCTTTCTCAAAGCATCCCAACAATGATCTCATGTTGCTAGTTGTGATGTCTTTGATGGTTGTGTGGTAGGAATTCATTTATATACAATAAGACCATATCTAGCCATGTGCTATGCTTCCAAGAAAATATCTTATTGGTATATGTATGACTTCCTTTTGGATATCTTATTCCTTTGTTTTGTAACTATGTCGGGTGTACACCCTTCTTTGTAGACATATATCATCATGATTTCATCTACCTAGAACCTTATACACCTGAGAGAAATTACATCTCTAGATGATATCCTTTCTTTCACGTCCACCTTGTCTTTCTTTTGTTATTTCTTTGGTGGCTCCGTGAAAGATCTAGACTTGAGTGCGTGTCCTCTATCGTTGCATCTTGATGCACTCTTGTGTGGTGAAGATTTTTTTCCTCTTGCTTATCTTTACGAGGCTTTTGCCATCTTAATTGGTATCCCTCGTCTTTATGAGCCTCTCATCGTCTATCTTCACCATGGGTTGTCACAAGCATAGGTTCTCTTCTGCTTATTAGTAAGCTTGTGAACCCATTTGGCAGTTGTGTGTGGGAATGATAGGCCTTGCACCGTGTGCCTCATTCTTTCAAGACTATGTTGATGCTTAATGCTCATCCTAATTTTAGTCTTCTCAAGTGCTTCGCCATGACTCACACACACTATTTTGGTTGAGCCTATTCTTAAGTTGCCTCTTTTACGTGTTGCTCAACCATGTGCTTGTTGCAAGCGCTAGACTTTGTTTCCTATATGCTCACTTGCACTGGATGTGAGTTTCTATTGATTTTGGGGGAGCTATGATCCTATTTTGTGCACTTTGTATTCAAATAAAAAATTCTTATGTGTGCACAAATCATCGGGAGCTTCTCTAGTTTCTTTAGAACACTCCTTTGCGCTTATCTTAATTTCTTTATTCTTGTGGCATGTAGGATCATTGGTCTAGTTGGTTCAATTGATTTCCGTTGATTGCTTGCTTCAATTGGTATCTTTTGATTGCTTGTGTCTCTCTTTGTTATGTCTTTGTGGCATATCTTTCTGTTGCAATCTTTGGGCATCAATATAGTTTGTCTTCCTCCAAGTATTGGCAGTTGGATATGTGTATTGCATTCCACTCTCTTGTTGAGAAATACACAATTTATGGAGGACCATAATTTATATTGGCCTTCTAAGATTTACGCCCATTTTGGCAATCGATGCCAATGGGGGAGAAGTTTCAGAGAGTTTTGTGGGGTAGCTTTGGTTTTTGTTTCCTTAGCATTTGCATCTCATACGCATGCATTATTGTTTGGTGCATTGAATGGTGATGCATAATTCCTTGTATAAACTCTCTTGAAAGTGATTGTCATCAATTACCAAAATGGGGGAGATTGAAAGGACATGTGGTGCCCCCATGTGTGGTTTTGGTAATTGATGACAATCTCTATGGACTAATGGTTGCCTTGAGTTATATTTGAAGGGTTTGCCCATAGGCTTTTCTTGGAGTCCATTTGTTGGTTTCAATGAGAGTTTGTGATGACCAAGGTGCTATTAAGGAATTATCCAAAGATTGGTCATATGAGTGTTGAGCTTATTGCAAGCATGTCTTGAAGAAGAAGGTTGTGTGATCATTCATGTTTACCTTCAAGACATCATCCAAATGAAGAGAGTTGCAAAGATTCAAGGTTGATCAAGACTAAGTCAAGAGTGAATCAAGTTGATCAACTCACAAAGCGTAGAAGATGTACCGAGAGGGATCAAGTGATCCCATGGTATGGTAAGCATTGTCCATTGCACTTTATGTACTAACCCATGGTCTATGTGAGAGTTGTATGTGGGGTTAGGTACGTATCCATGGGCTTGCGTCAAGAGGAAGATATCATACAACCCATGGAAAGGATGACATCAAGTGGTGATCGTCATCAAGATTGCCGTGTGCAAGTTCAAGTGGAGCATCACGAAGAGATCAAGTGCTTGAATCTTGCCATCCATTGTGGTGTCAATGGACTTGTGAAGATGTGCCGAAGAGTGGCTCACCCATAGTGAACTATGGGGGAGCAATCATCTAGTCTTCATCGAGCCAACGCAATCAAGAAAGGTGGTCCAACTTGAGGGAGTCAAGATCGTCTTCATCTAGCTCAAGTGGACCATGTGCAAGGCAAAGGTTTTCCCTTGATAGGTTTTCTATTTTACCGGTCTTGTGGTGGTAGTTGGGAGACCGAGTTATAGGATCGTTTGCCGTACTATCAAGGGGGGCTCTCAAGTTGGTAGCTTGATCGTATCGTTAGTAGAGAGCTCAAACCATTGCATCCTTGCATCATGTTTCTTGGTTCTTGTTTGGTTATCTTTGTGAGTCTTAGAGCTTATGGTCATCTTGATGACAAGCTCGAGTTCATCGAAAACGGAGTTCGCATGCGTCTTCTATGATGTTTTCGGTGTTGGAGGTTTTACCGGTCTTATCCGATGAAGGGTTCTCACCATTTTATTATGGGACTTTTCTCATTTTCTTATTCTTGATATTTCTATCAATATTGTGTTAGCCCATGTCGTTAGCTTTCCAACAAACTTGGTTTCGTTGAATTCGGAGTCCGTTTGCAAAAGTTGTGGCTGTTTTGGTAAAGGCTGCAGCGGTACTACCGCGACTAGAGCGGATGTAATTTTTTACTACCGCTCCAGAGCGGTACTACCGCGGCTCCTGAGCGGTAGTACCGCTCTAGAGCAGTACTACCGTGGCTCCTAAGCGGTAGTACCACTCCGGACCAAAAACTCGTGGTTTCTTTCTCGTTGGGCTGTTTTGACCGTGCTAAGCGGTAGTACCGCTCCTCCAAGCGGTAGTACCGCTTGTGCACGACCTGAGCACATAACGGTTGGATTCGGGAGGTCCTATAAAAGGGGGTCTTCTTCCCCAATGAACCTTATCCTTTGAGCTCGTGTTCTTCCCCCATTGTTGACCTTCTTCGAGCTTGCTAACTCTCAATCCCTCCATGGATTCTTGCTAGTTCTTGAGGGAAAAGAGAGAGGAGATCTAGATCCACGTTTTCATCAATCACTTTCTCCTCTAAGTGAGGGGAACCCCTTGGATCTAGATCTTGGAGTTCTTCGTGTTCTTCTTTCGTTCTTCCTCTCATTTCCTCCCTAGCATTAGTTGCTTTGGTGGGATTTGGGATAGAAGGACTTGGGTACTCCGTGTGCTCTTGCCATTGCATTTGGTGCATCGGTTTGAGTTCTCCACGGTGATACGTGGAAGTGAAGTTTGAGAAGCTTATTACTCTTAGGTGTTTGGGCACCCTAGAGCTTGTTCCTCTTGGGTGCCTTGGTGCCCTAGACGGTTGGTGGTGTTCGGAGCTCAATCATTGTGGTGTAAAGCTCCGGGCAAGCGTCGGGGTCTCCAATTAGGTTGAGGAGATCGCCCCGAGCAATTTGACGGGTACCGGTGACCGCCCCCAAGGGTTGCCAAAGTGTATGGGTTCGGTGACCGCCCCCAAGGGTCACCATTTGTACGGGTTCGGTGACCGCCCTCAAGGGTCCCTTAGTGGAATCACGGCATCTTGCATTGTACGAGGGCGTGAGGAGATTATGGTGGCCCTAGTGGCTTCTTGGGGAGCATTGTGCCTCCACACCGCTCCAAACGGAGATTAGCATCCGCAAGGGTGTGAACTTCGGGATACATCGTCGTCTCTGCGTGCCTCGGTTATCTCTTACCCGAGCCCCTTTACTTATGCACTTTACTTTGTGATAGCCATATTGTTCTTTGTCATATATATTGCTATCACATAGTTGCTTATCTTGCTTAGCATAAGTTGTTGGTGCACATAGGTGAGCCTAGTTGTTGTAGGTTTTGTGCTTGACAAATTAACCGCTAGGTTTATTCCGCATTTGTTCAAGCCTAAACCATAATTATTTTAAAGCGCCTATTCACCCCCCCTCCAGGCGACATCCTCGATCTTTCAACGTGGCAAGCATACAACACCTTGGAAGTTGTTCCATATTCCCACACACGCCTGGATTGTCGGGGTGTTCCGAATTCTCCGGCTTTCAGGCAATAATGATATAGCATTAAAAACTGATATAAATGTTTGTCAGATTGACTTCAGCTGACAAGGTCTCAGTGAAGACAATCGACAATTTTCAATAGAATGCATATGATTTGGACAGATAAGAGTTGAGATAGAAGCATAGATAGGTTAGGGTCCGAACACATTCACTTAGATCAAAAGATTCAGCATGAAGTCATAGATATAAGTGAATGCTATAGAGGACATAACACAAATATGTATATTACTAGTATAAGACCAAATCAACAAGATGAAGATAAATCAAAGACGAAGACTTTGCAAACATAACGCCAAGGTAAACACTTCAAACAAAAGTTTGGTTGTGGCATTACCTTGGCGTGTTTGGGTCTAATAATTCTGCGCCGTGTCTGGGTCTAATAATTGTGCGCCACGGATTTGGAGACCCAGAAAGAACTTCAGTTCACCCATCATGGACATCTGATATTGCTCTTGCATCATGTGACCAAACTCATCACTGTATTTCTTGTTGGTGCAGCCAAAGATAATGTCATCCACATAGATTTGGCCCACAAACAGTTCACCATCATATGTCTTCGTGAAGAGTGTAGGATCTGGTGAACCAGGTTTGAAGCCTTTGCTCTTCAGGAAGTCTTTGAGCGTGTCATACCAAGCACGAGGGGCTTGTTTGAGGCCATACAGTGCCTTGTTGAGCTTGTATACCATATCAGGATGTTTTGGATCTTCAAAGCCAGGAGGTTGTGCGACATATACTTCTTCTTCTATCTTTTCATTGAGAAAAGCACTCTTGACATCCATTTGATACAGAAGGATGTAGTGATGATTTGCATAGGCTAGCAGTATGCGAATGGCTTCAAGCCTTGCCACCGGAGCAAATGTTTCATCGAAGTCAATTCCTTCCATTTGAGTGTAACCTTGTGCAACGAGACGAGCCTTGTTTCTGACGACTTGTCCATGCTCATCTTGCTTGTTGCGATATATCCATTTGTTGCGTATGATATTGTGCTTCCGAGGATCAGGACGCTTGACTAGTTCCCACACATTATTCAGCTTGAACTGTTGATATTCTTCTTGCATGGCTTGAATCCATTCAGGTTCCATGAAGGCTTCATCGACTTTCTTAGGTTCAGAGATTGAGACAAATGCAAAATTCCACAGAAATTGGTTAGCTGTGTTGCTCTTTGAGTAGCTCTCGAACGAGTGAGTGGACCAGGTGCATTTAGGCTGTCAATTATCTTCTCAATCTGAACTTCATTTGCAACTCGAGGATGAACAGGACGAAGATTTTGCTCTTGCTGATCAATGTCATTATCTGGGGGATTGTCTTCAGGCTGAGCATTGTCTTCAGGTTGAGTAGATGCAGAAACGATAAGCTCTTCTTCAGTGTGATTCTCAGTTGGTATGATCTCTCCAACTCCCATCTGCTTGATTGATTCACTTGGAGGTACTTCATCTAGCACATTTGGCAGGTGCTCTCTTTGCGAGCCATTAGTCTCATCGAATCGCACATCTACAGTTTCAACCACTTTATAGTGAAAGAGGTTGAAGACTCTATAGGAGTGCGAATCCTTTGTGTAACCAAGCATAAAACCTTCATGTGCTTTCGGTGCAAATTTTGAAGTGTGATGTGGATCCTTGATCCAGCACTTAGCACCAAATACTCTGAAGTAGCTTACATTTGGCTTCTTACCAGTTAGGAGCTCATATGATGTTTTCTTCAGTAGCTTGTGAAGATAAACACGGTTGATGACGTGGCATGCAGTGTCAATGACTTCAGGCCAGAACTTTCGTGGAGTCTTGTACTCATCAAGCATCGTTCGGGCCATCTCAATAAGAGTTCTGTTTTTGCGCTCTGCGATGCCATTCTGCTGAGGTGTGTAAGGAGCAGAGAACTCATGAATAATACCCAAGGTATCTAGATACAGGTCGAGGCCGGTGTTCTTGAACTCAGTGCCGTTGTCGCTTCTGATGTGCTTGATCTTGACGCCATAGTTCATCATGGCACAGTTGGCAAAGCGTCTGAAGACATCCTGCACTTCAGTCTTGTAGAGGATTATATGCACCCAAGTATATCTAGAGTAATCATCAACAATGACAAAGTCATAGAGGCAAGCAGTAGCATTGAGAGTAGAGTAGTGAGTAGGGCCAAATAAGTTCATGTGTAGCAGCTCAAAAGGTTGAGATGTAGTCATGATTGTCTTCGAGGGATGCTTGGCCCTGGTCATCTCTCCAGCTTCGCAGGCACCACACAGTTGATCCTTCTTGAACTTGACGCCTTCGATACCCACGACATGCTTCTTCTTCGCGAGAGTGTGCAAGTTCCTCATGCCAGCATGCCCTAGACTTCGATGCCCAAGCCAGCACTCTGAAGCTTTTGCTAGAAGACATACGACCATCTGTGGTCCTGCTAAGAAATCTACCATATACAGATCATCTTTCCGATACCCTTCAAAGACTAGAGACTTGTCAGATTCCATTAGTACAAGACAACGATATTTTCCAGATAGCACAATCATATTTAAGTCACAAAGCATTGAGACAAACATTAAGTTGAAACCAAGGGATTCAACAAGCATCATTTTATCCATGTGCTGATCCCTTGATATTGCAACTCTACCTAGACCCAATACCTTGCTTTTACCAGTGTCAGCAAATGTGATGTGACTCTTGTCTGATGGACGTAGTGTTGAATCCATCATAAGACTTCGATCGCCAGTCATGTGATTAGTGCATCCACTATCCATAATCCATTCTGAAGCCCGAGGTGTCGTAGCCTACAGTGCAGTTTGGGGGATAGGCTTCACAAAGCGAGTTGTGAAGCAGAAACATTTGACAAACAAGTGGAACATGGAAATTTAGGTCTTGGTTAGGATAGATAGGATGAGTGTCAAGGAATCCTGGGATGAAATACATAGTAAGACCATTTGGGCATTTTATCTTGCGTCCGACAAGATTTTCAAGGTCTCCAGCATTAGTTTTGGACGCCTTTGATTTCTGGCTGGAGGCCTTTCCCTTGGCACCACGTGCCATGAAGCAGTAGGTGGGAGTTGAGTCGTCCTTGTCATTATCATCAGCGTTGGTGAAGGAGCCATTTTCTTCAGTGTTGAAGATGGACTTGGCGACATAAGCAGTAGCTAGAGCCAGACTCGCAACACCAGAGTTGGATTCCTCCTCAGACTCCACCTGCGCCTCCTCAGAAGCAGACTCCTCCTCTCAATCCATTTCCTTGCCAACAAAGGCACGAGCCTTGCCTGATGAGTTCTTCTTGTGTGATGAAGACTTGGAAGAAGATTTGGAAGAATACTGTGAGGATTTCTTCTTATTCTTTTCATCAGAATCATATTCTTTGCTCTTCTTCTTCTTGTTCTCATTGTCCCACTGTGGACACTCAGAGATGTAGTGACCAGGTTTCTTGCACTTGTGGCAGGTTCTCTTCTTGTGGTCATTGGTGGAAGCTTCATCATTCCTTGAGCTGGATCGTGAAGACTTTCTGAAGTTTTTCTTCTTGGTGAATTTCTAGAACTTCTTCACAAGCATAGAAAGCTCCTTTCCAATGTCTTCAGGATCACAAGAACTGCAATCAGATTCTTCTTCCGATGAGGAAGCGACTGCCTTTGCCTTCAAAGCGCGAGTTCAGCCATAGTTGGGGCCATAGATATCTCTTTTCTCAGATAGCTGGTATTCATGTGTGTTGATCCTCTCAAGTATGTCAGACAGATCGAGTGTCTTGAAGTCAGGGCGTTCTTGTATCATCAGGGCTAAGATCTCAAATGAGCTGTCAAGAGATCTTAGTAGCGTCTTCACTATTTCATGCTTTGTAATCTCAATGGCGCCAAGTGCTTGGAGCTCATTTGTAATATCAGTGAGGCAATCAAATGTGAGCTGGACGTTCTCATTGTCGTGTCTCTTGAAGCGGTTGAATAGGTTGCGGAGAGTACTGATCCGTTGGTCTCGCTGAGTTGAGACGCCTTCATTGACCTTGGAGAGCCAGTCCCAGACTAGCTTCGACGTTTCCAGAGCACTCACACGACCATACTGTCCTTTGGTCAGATGACCACGGATGATGTTCTTGGCTGTAGAGTCCAGTTGAATGAACTTCTTGACATCAGCAGGGGTGACACCTTATCTAGTCTTGGGAACGCCATTTTTGACGACATACCACAGATTGACATCAATGGCTTCAAGATGCATGCGCATCCTATTCTTCCAGTAGGGATATTCAGTGCCATCGAAGATGGGGCACGCAGCGGAGACTTTGATTATCCCTGTAGTCGACATAGCTAAAACTCCAGTGGTTAAACCGAATCACACGGAACAAGGGAGTACCTTGCTCTGATACCAATTGAAAGGACTAGTTATCGACTAGAGGGGGGGGGTGAATAGGAAATTTTTATGAAAGTCTTCAAAACATGGGAGTTTCGAAGATAAACAATAGAAATGACACTATTCATATGCAGCGGAAGGTAGACTACACTAGACAAGCCATAGTCAAGTATTCAATGAAGTGAAAGCACGAAGACTATTAACAACTAGGTAGTAAAGATAAGGATGGAAGATAGTATGAAGCCAATCATGACAAGTAGTCACATAGTGAAGTCAAACAAATATTGCAAGTAGGCAATGACTTCATGAAGACAAACTGTAAGTAAAGAGAAGTGAGAGATAGAACCAGTGGCTTCAGGAGGACAGGGGTTTGTTCGACCAGTTCCAGTTGCTGTGACAACTGTACATCTGGTTAGGGAGGCTAAGATTTAACTCAGAAGACTACGTCTTCACCTTATTCCCCTTGAGCTAAGGACTCTTAGTCCCCGCCCAATCACTCTGGTAAGTCCTCAAGGTAGACTGCCAAACCTTCACAGACTTCGTTCACCGGCAATCCACAATGACTCTTGGATGCTCAAAACGTGAAGCCTAACCAGCTGGAGGATTCACAGTCCTCAAGTGTAACAAGTCTTCAGATCACGCGGACAGAAAGACTTCGATGATGCCAAACACTCTTTGGGCTCTGGGTGGTTTGGGCTTTGTCCTCGCAAGGATTCTCTCTCAAAAGCTTCGGAGGTGGGTTGCTCTCAAAACGACAAAAGTCGTGTACTAACTCTGAGCAGCCGCCAATTTATGGTGTAGGGGGTGGGCTATTTATAGCCACTGGGCAACCCGACCTGATTTGTCCAAAATGACCCTAGGTCACTAAGGAACTGACACGTGTCTCAACGGTCAGATTTCAAATACACGCGGCAGCTTGACTTGGGCTACAAGTAAAGCTGACTCATCCGGCTCTGGATAAGATTTGCTCTTATTGTCTTCGCTCGAAGACATAGGATTTGGTTGAGCATCACTTCAGTCACTCTGACTTTGTTGACTTGGACCCCACTTAACAGTGCGGTGGTTCCTATGACTCAACAAAGAAGAAAAGGAAACGACAAAACTACTAAGTCTTCGCGCTCCATAGTCTTCATGCAATGTCTTCTCATGTCATAGTCTTCCATGTGAATAGCTTCACATATCACCATTTTCTTCAATGTATTCACACATTTTTAGGGGTCATCTCCGGTAGGTAAACTGAATCGATGAGGAACTACTACCTGTGTTATCCTGCAATTCTCACAAACACATTAGTCCCTCAACCAGGTTTGTCGTCAATACTCCAAAACCAACTAGGGGTGGCACTAGATGCACTTACATGCAAACATGCCGAGCTGGCGGCGCTGGAGTCGTTATCCCTCGACGGCATGCCCGATTAGCTCAATGAGAACCTCAATAAGCAGAAGGAGTTCATCCACGGCTTGGTGGAGCTGCTGAAGGAGAGCCTCGACGACATGCCCGCTGAGCTCAGTGAGCAGGGGGAGTTGATCACCGACTTGGTGATTCTGCTGAAGAAGAGCATTGCCTCAGAGAAGAAGGCGACCGGTGAAATCTTGCAACTTCAGGAGGACAAGGCGAAGCTCTGCCACAAGCTCGACCTGCTGAAGGAGGAGAACGTCGGTTGGAAGAAGCTACATGAAAATAGTAGTTCCTCGATGAAGATGGTGCAGGCCCTCGTCATGGAACAAAAGGAGGAGTTGGCGAAGCTCCGCATCGAGCACCCGGCTGCTGTCAAGGTACGTAATGCGGCCGTGGAACAGATGATGAAGGCTCGCGTCGAGAAATCCCGCGTCATGGACAGAATGAAGATAATGGCGGAGGAGACGCGCAAGGAGATGGAGGTCGTGGAGGCGATGAAGAAGCAGTTACGACTCCGCAGCCAGCAACCCTTCATGTAGTGAGAGCAGCGCCCCAGACTTGTGTGTGCGTCTTCCTTCTTTTTTTGGGTGATAATCTTCCTTCTTCTTTTGCTCCTGTGTTTCTTCTTTTGCTTCGGGTGTTTTGCCGCACATGTCATGTTCTCTGCGAGGCATGAATGGAACAACGCTAACAATGAGATAACTAGCAAATTAGATCATTTTTTATTGCCATATGGCACTGGGCTACCGTGTTTCGTGCTCCTCCGTCGTAGTACTACTCCAGTGGAAAACTTGAGTATACCGCATGGTTCTTTGCTCCTCCTCAGGTCATCGACACATTTATACAAGCAGTTAAATCACAAGGCCCCGCCTTCCAGCAGTAATGAGCCGTCAAATCACAAAGGCCCTCGCCTCTCGTGAAACCGACCAAGCTAGACTACCCCGCCCTCTAGCCTTTTAAAAAATGTATACTTTTGTACAGTAGTAGTATCGATGGATTGCACCATGGAGCAAAACTAACAAGATGAAATTAAAGAAAAAGGTGGTACATATAGACAGTGCTCGTCGCGAAATTATGCATATAGTACTATTAAAAAAGCTAGTACATGCTTAAATGGGGTGATAAATTCTATTAAAGAAATTAGCATACCTATTTAATTCTTGGGTTCTTATTATTTATGCCACTAGTTGTGTATCACTACTCAGTTTTTCCATTAGAAGTTACAACTACTCAAAAATGCCATCGATCTGTGAGATGCCTGCTCAAAAATGCAATTAGATATCTCAAAAATGTCATCGTTAAGTTAGATGTTTGCTCAAAAATGCAATTAGACATTGTTATTTTCACGTCAAACCCGTTGACCATGTTACATGACAACAATAAGCCGATTCTCACAATGATAAGTGTGGCCCTGCTTGTCAGGAGTAACCAAGCAAATAATTTTACATGAAAATAAGAACATTGTTGGGATCAAGTAGGCCCCACACTTTATTTTACTGTAGTGAGATAGAGGGAGAGCTGGCATGTTGGTCCATCGGTATTTATCTCATTATAACATGGCAAAAGATATTTGAGTCACAATAATGGTGTCCAGCACAACACACCCCTCAAATAAAACCAAGCACCCTGAAATTCTTTGACAAAACTAAGCACCCTGAAATTCTTTGACAACTAAACTACTGGCTATATGGTGTTGGCCATATATATTGTACGTATATAATGTGAAGAAATGAGTGGTAGTACTATACCAACTAAAAGATGAATTGTAAGAAATACTAGTACGTACGTACTAAAGAGTTAAAGTAACAAGAAGAAACATAACATAGTTCTGCTCGGGGCTCAGCATAACACACACCTCAAATAAAACTAAGCACACCTAAAATTAAACTAAGAAACTATTCCGGTAGACATTGCATTACAACCACCATGAGCAACGACACTGCCACCTTACTCAGAGTCCTTGTCCACGTCCTCGACTTAGTCCTTGTCCCTCTTCCTCTTGGCCTATACTTCTTTGCTTGAACTACACACTTGGCTCTTGCTCTTCATCCAACCCTTGTAGATATTGAAACAAAGGTAGCCATCCATTGCAGCATAGTGGATGTGGTCTATACCTAGTACATTCCACTACCATGCATGATGAAACGTGTGCAGAGGTTTCTTCATTACTGTATGAAGGATGAACCATGGCTCCTGCCAGGGTCAACATTGAAGGCTGATCATGGGAGGGCACTAGCCCATTCTTCTGGAGGTCGAAGGACTTGCCTACAACGAGGCCTATCTGACCCAGGAATGTTCTGTCGTTCGTGAAGTCTACAATAACGAATTTGACTAGGCTGCCCTTGAGTAAGTTCTTAAATTCCTCGCACTCAACATCGGCATGGTATATGTGGTAGACCAAGCATAAGTCATGCACGCAAACCTTGATCACGGCGGGCTTCATCTTCTCTTCCTCCTTTAGATTCTTCTCTTTGTCCAGGGTTGTGGTGTACTCAACATCTAGACGAGCGACCCACTCATCATTTGAGTTTTCGAACATGCGTCTGAAGCAAGCAAGGCATCCTTTCACCGTCGCAGAAGAACGGGTGTAGATGACATCGAACTCATCGCCGGTGATGGTTCTAACCTTGTACTCACCGCTAATTATGGAGATTTGGGACGCCATGGATTTGGGAGGAGGGTTAGGATTAGTGGAATTGCCGTAATGTGAAAGTACGGGACGACTAGGAGCGAACTGTCGTAATGTTAAAGGACGTCCGGGAACGAGTAGGAGCGAACTGCCAGCGGTTTTTCGATTGTAAAAATGTTGAGTGGGGCGTGCGAACGGCAGGGTAGTGGCTTGCCTGGTGGATAAATGGATTCATGCACAGTACTATGGGGGCCCAATTAGATGTCATGTCTACTCGACGCCCAATTAAATGGCTTTTGATGTCATGTCAAGCATCGGGAAAATTACAGGTGATACGAAGCTTTCCATTCTCCCATGATACGGGATTCCGAGAGTCCTTGGATCTGAGATCGAACGGTTGCATGGCATGATTCTAGACCTATGGGTGAATATCCTATCTTGGAGGGTTATTCTGCAAATTTTTAGCAACTTAGCATGCGACCATTCGATCTCAGATCCAGGGGCTGCTAGCAGCCCTTATCATGGTCACGCCTACCACGACCGTCGCCTCGCTCACGCGGTCGCGCCCTTGGAGATTTAACATGGTGCATTAGGCTATCTGATGTTGGCATGTCATACATAGTCATCACTTAGTCACTCATACTACAACAAGGTTAGCTATAAGGTTCGCTATAAGTGTATTTTTTACTTCTCTCTATCTCTTTCTTCATAGTATTTACTGCATTTGCCAAGGAGTGACCTCTTCCAATGAAATAATGGTGCTTAGATGAGGTGCTAAGGGCATTAATTGGCTTAGCAACTCAAGTCCCCAATGCATAGGTGCTTAGTTTTTTGTTGCTAAGTTTGCTTCATTTAATTAGCTATAGACTCAAAATTGTCTTTCACCTAGGTACACGCGCTTAGCATCATTTCTTCCTTGGGTCACCAAACTAGTCTCTCTCTTCTTAATTAACTTGCCACATTAGACTTTATGCCTATGTGGTAGGCTTAGCACATGTAGGAGCAAGTACAATAGTGGGCTATAAGCCTTACATGGCATTTTTGCATATGTGGAGGAAAGAGGCAAGGAAAAAGTGGAGGAGTGGGCTCTCATGCAAGAGCCAGGCTCTACATGGTGGAGCATTGGGAGAGGCACCTGTATGGAGGTAGTCAGGAATCGGAAGACTCACGCCGGTCATAGCACCGCAGTTAAAATGATAATGGCAAGTCAAATCATGGGCCCCCACCTGTCTAGTAGTAACTCGTTGTCAAATCACACAACCCTATGTTTGCAGCAGCCTACTCCCTCACCTTCTCGCGTCTCTGTTGAACCGACTAGGCGGAACTGCCCCGCCTACCGCACGGGAAAATCCCCGCCCTCGACTTTTAAATAGTATTGTATACTAGTTTTGTATCCATGGATTGAGCCATGGAGCAAAGCCTCAAGAAAACGGTGGTACACATGTACGGAGTATATACAGCACGCCCTGCGTTCGCGTCGCACCCCAGACGGTCGGTTGGTCTGGCACGCTGCTCTCCAAATGGAACGCGCGTCATATTGCGTTTGCACACACATGTGGGACCTCAATTGAGAACCGAACATAGGCACACTCCCCGGCCCTGCAAGTCGGGTGAGTTAATAGAAGAGAGAGACGAGCGATAGTACTAGAGAAGTGTTGTACAAATGTTGGTGTCTGGACCATCCCTACAAGACACGGAAGATTAGTTCGTCCATGCATGTAACCAGACTCCAGCAGACATGCCTGGGCTGGCTATCGTCTACATATCGTGCAAGCTGTGTTGTACAGGGCTATAGTTCTGGTGAGAAATCTAAAAAAAGGTTTCTTGTCATCTCGCAAAATTAGGTGTCATGTGCTTCGGATCACTGCGAGGGTTAAACAGCGACAACTGAGTTCCTCCAAGGGGCTAGTCATTGGGGGAACATGCACGAAGACTACTCGGCTGCCATCTAGGTCAACCCGGCTATGTTAACTGGGACATCTATCGATGGACCCCTTTTCTATGAGTTTATCTTTAATTTGAGCTTTGATCCTTTTCTAGTTTGTCCGCCAGGATTCATGTTGTCTCCTTTGGGCAGTGCGGTTATGGTTTCTTGTTAGGGATGGCAATGGGTAGGGTATGGGTGGGTATAGCCTCCTCTTTCCCAAACCCATACCCATAGAAACTTTCTATACCCACCCATTTCAATACCCATGGACACAAATTGACACCCATGCCCATACCCATCGGGTATCCTATACCCAATGGGTATCCAATGGGTACAACATATATCATCTAAATTTTTAAAAATTACATAAATGAGTGTAAAATTCAAGTGATGATGGGCAATCAATCTAGTATCGACGCGGCGTCCTCTGGTGTGTGGCCAATTCCAGGAGGCAAGGGATTAGGATAAGTGGTTGGTGGAAGGCGGCAGTGGGAACTGGGGTTCGCCAGTTTGAGAGTTGGAAAAGAGTGTGTTGGTGATGAGTCAGGATTTCATCATTTCGAGGAATCACATAGGACATAGGAGCGCGAGCTGGTTGTTGCAAGCCTATGAGCTATGGTTGGCTTAGGGAATAAGGGATTAAGAGTTGGGCCATAGGAGTTGGATGTAGACCCTAGTAGTCATAGGAGTTATTTTAATTTATTAATATTTTCTGGGTATCCATTGGGTTACCCATGGGCACAATCTCATACCCAGGCCCTACCCATATATTTTGCAGGCATGGATACCCATTACCCATGGGTACAAAAATGTTGCCAAGTCTTGCCCATGCCCACTATTTTAGGGTAGGGTACCCACGGATACCCATACCCATGGGCGAAATTCCCATCCCTATTTCTTGTCATGTGGCATTTTTTCGTCTTATATGTTATAATCTGGTGCTTCATATCAAAATGATGACAACTGCGCCTCCGAGGCACGTGCATGAAGACTTGTCGACAGTCATTGACGAGGTCAAGCCATCTCCGGTAGACAAACGAAAACTAGTACCCCACTATATAGGTAGGAGCCTCCGCGCTTGCTTGCTAGTGTTGCTCTCTTCACACTGTCTTGTCCTCTCTAGATCTAAACACGATGGAGGTGCCCACTCTCTCTCTCTCTCTGCTCATCGCTGGTCAAAGATCCAGATGGATCCTCTCCGCCGGGGAAGGTGAGAAGGTGCAACGTTCACGCGGTTGTCCTCGGCGACGGCTCTTACCCACTGCCGGCGCGTCCCGATCAGCGTGCCTTGCCTTTCTCTCCCAAGCACTGCTAGCTAGGGAGGGCCTCCGACCCCTTCTTCCTCGCTGCCGTAGTGTGGGCAGATCCGGCCTCCCGCCGCCCACCTAACGACATCCCGGCGACCCTCAGGTATAACTTCCTTCGAAACCTGCCTTGCTCTACTTCCCGAGCTCTTGATGTCACCGCATTTGTATCTTTTACTATTTCTCAGGCCCCCACGTAGATAGGATCGATCGGCTGTTTGAAATCCGCCTAAATGTTTACTGTTAAGAGGTAAAACTAGTTCATGCACACGAATCTAGTACTACTTGGTTCAAACAAGGAAGAAAGGGGGTGGGGGTGGGGGAAGATTTGCTACCTGAATCTAGGACTTGGTCGAAAGAGGAAATAATGGGGGCAAAAAGTAGAAGAGACTGGCTATCCAATTGGTCTCTAGGTCTAATAGGGAGATAAAGGGAAATGCAGTACAAACTCAATATAAACCCGATCTATTGGTTGAAAAAGGAAAGAAAGTGGGGACCGGGGGACAAGTCAACAGAGTAAGTCCAGCACTAGATTTGCTAGCCTCACACAGTATGAGGTAGCTATACCAAACAAAAATGGGACCAACCCAGATATCTTGTTCTGATGTTTGTTGCCCCGAGCCACTCTTATGTAATGCCACTGGTAAAATGTAGCAGTCGCACTATTAAAAGTAAGGACACGTTAAACCAATGTTGTTTTCAATGTAATGCCTACAGTAATATGAATCAATGGCACTTTTTTCATGTCCTACTAAATTTCCCATTAAGATAAGTTGCTTCTTTTTGTTAGAAATGCAACTATCCTGGTCCGCCTACTCTCCCGTGCCCAAATACCGACTCTATAGAAGCTGTTAATGTAATGTTGCTGGTAAAATGAAGCAATGGCACCATTAAAGTAATGTCGTATTTAACGGTTGCCATAGTTAATCCGAATGCCCACACTAATATCTAGCAATGTTGCTGCTTTAGAAATTGCTACTGTCCTTGTAGGATTGCCATTCAGATAAGGAACATGCTTCTTTTCATTTGATGTATGTTTCATCACTTGTTAGTCACGCTCCTTTCCACCTTTTTTGTGCAAACAGAGATATACATTTCACGCTTGATCTTAGTTGAACTGCACAAATGATATCCAAATTATAGTTAAACATTCCAGGAGCGTCACAACCAACCTTGATATTTCTCAACTTTATTGCAACTACTGAAGATGAATCTCTGTGGGTTTCATTTTCTGATGGAAATGGAACCGGGGCTGGAGCCCTTTTCTTAAAAAAAGAAGCTGCCAGCTCATGGGACATTGCTTCATTTTAGGTGAACTGCACCAAAAGGTCCCATGAATTGAATCATCCATGTTGGTGACTGTTGTCATCCCTTCTACGATGGCGTTGACTGCAGATATGGTTCCCATCACGAGGTATGTTCCTTTTTGGTCTGACCGTTTGCCAAAGATCCTACATGTTGAGTCTGCTCTTGTGGTACTGTTTTGGCACTGCGATGATAAAGCAGTAATGTTATTATTTTGCACCTTAATATAGTGGCACTATTAATTTGAGGCAATGTATTGGCACCACTAGTGCCATAGATTTTTTATATATATCGAAAGAGGGGGTTCCTCTGATTTCATTAAAGAAACCCAACTATAGAGAACCATTATCCGACAACATCTCAATGTAAACGGGCAGTTATGCAACTACTACTAGAACAGACTGAGTACTAGAAGGAGACAAGTTCGCCACATAAGCTAGGCAGGTAGGGGGCGTAGCACCAGCTCGACCAAGTTTAGATTACAACCCAAATGCTACCACATGAACATCAGGGGGAAGATAGGGACTGAAAGAGCCAGCTTCAGCATCCCAGTCTAAGCACCCCCGGCCTCCATCCTTGCGACGCACGATACACCATGTTTGCCACCTGCTCGACCCTAGTGTCACTGATAAAATGAAGTAATAATACAGTCAAAATAGAGCGAGTGTCATCTCTATCATTTCATTTCCAATGTAGATAAAGAAAGTGCTTCTCTTTGTTAGTATATGTTTCATCAACTAGTCCCATTGTTAATGTTTAAGTGTTTCTGCAAACTGGGGTGCTTAATTTTAGTTGATCTGCACAAAAATAGAGATTGGAATGTCTCAAGTCCCCTCCTTGTACTACCGCAGTACACTAATGTTCATCACTGGCAAAAGGTGTATCGGGGAGACTTGGGTTAATTTCCACTATGAGGTGTACCGTATGAGACGTCGCAGGGCCCATTTCGCCCTCGCAGCATGGCATACTATGATACTATCGCAATATTTTCTTGTATTTATTAGTGTATGTTTCATCAACTAGTGCCACTATAATGTAATCACGCTTTTTCATTATCTATGCAAACAAGATTATTGAGCTGCATTTTGGTGGAACTACACAAATGTACGGATGGAACCGGCATATATGCAGAGTGTGAGGTGTGCCAAGTAAAAATTACTGACACCAACCATGCTCCATGTACGCATTGGCATCCACCACCACTAGTGGGATGTGTGGCGCTCTCTGTGGATGGATCTTTCTCGGCAACAAATCCTCTAACCAAATACTAGTAGCTTATATTGGCAGTTTTCTAGGGAGTACTCTTTTCTGAAAGAAGCACCAATCTATTTTTCTCTATTTGTACACAGTGTCACAACTTTGACCCAAAGGTCCAGAGCTATTTTAGGTTGATTGGCGTAGTACTCGGAGACTGATTGTTAGCATGATTTTCATTAGTTGTCACACTGATTGTAAGCATGAGCATATGGAAGATTAGGTTAGAGCATAGATTACCTTAAACCCTACCGCCGTCGTTGAAATGAGGCGAGCGTCGAGGGAACCATGGAGAACGGCGGGGAAGCGACATCACGCCATCCTGCCTCCTCTTGCGGTGGGAGAATGAATACTCCTATGGAACCGGCTGTCTCTGCACCCTCATGAACGGCACACCGTACTCGATCGATTTGTTATCCTCTGGGTGCTCGACCTTCGACCTGTACGCCCACCACCTCCGCCTGACTTTCGCCTCGGGAGAATCTGTCTGCTCCATCGCCCAAAGGAGATACTCGATAAACTTGAAGGACTGCGGCCTGACTGCCGCCAAGGAGTACATCGCCGCCCTCATCGCCGTTGTCTCGCTCTTTCGCATACATTGCCACATGGCCCTCACCGTCCTCGAAATCTCCCACTCATTGTCAAACCAAGTAAAGATCTCCTTCAACCTGGCTAACTTTGCCTAGTCTCCGCCGGCGATCTGCCTGATTTGCTGCTGCATCCCTCTCCATAGATGTCCTTCTGAGTGGTCCGGTGCTGGCTTTGGAAGATGGGAGGAGAGACGGTGGTCTTGCAATATAGAAGAGGGTGAGGCGAGACGGTGGTTTTGGAATGGAGATGATGGAGAGGAGAGGGGGTGGTTTTGCAATGGAGAAGAGGGAGTGGCGAGACGATGGTTTTGGAATGGAGATGATCGAGAGGAGAAGAGGTGGTTTTGCAATGGAGAAGAGGGAGAGGAGCGTGCGGCAACGATTTAGGATTGGACGAGAGGGCCGATGCGCTATGACTGGATCAAAATCAAAATCAATTTACCCTTAAATTAAGAAAGCGAACCCACATTAACTAGTCCCCCTTTTATTCTAGGTCATAATTAACCATGATTTTCACAAATAAAATATATGTTATAAGTTGCCAAAATAATATAATTTGATAGTACATTCAGATACGAACCAAACGATACAATTTTTGGTGACATGCATTCACATTTTGCTTGTCAAATACAGTACGTGGTCAAACTTTGACCCAAAATACGCAAAACATAAAAATACTTCCAAGACCAGCGCCGCTCCTCTCCTCTTAAACCACCGCCACTCCTCTCTTGTTCCAATCTAATTCTAGCGCCGCTCATCTCCTCTTCCATTTCAAAACCACCACCCCTCCTCTCCTATTCCAATCCAAAACCAGCGTCGCTCCTCTCCCATTCTAATCCAAAACCAGCGCTGCTCCTCTCCTCTTCCATTCAAAAACCACCGTCGGTGAGTGAAGGTGCTGTGGAGAAGTAGATCGATGGAGGAGTACAATCGATACGTGAGGATGGCAGATGGGGACCCTGTGAAGCTAGCTAGGATGTTGGAGATACGGTCTTGGTTTGACAACAAGGACCAACTAGTAGCGACGGCGACATACATGGCCAAATATCTGCAACAGAGGGAAAAGGCGGCGATACTCCCGAAGGGAGTCGCGTGGGAGTACATAGAGCTGCTCCTTTGGGCGATGGAGCAAACAGATTCACCAAATCCAATCGTGAGGGAGCGGTGGTGGGAGTATCAATCCCAGATGGAGCATCCACCAGAGATTGAAGGATCGAGCATCTATAGGGTGCCATTTGTGAGGGTGTCGTGCCAGAGCGAGCCGGCGGAGTCTTCGTCGATCGAACCCAACAGCAAGAGGAGAAAAGCAATTGGCCCGACAATGCTTCCCCGCCATCCTCTGCCTCGCCGTTCACATCGTCTCACGGGGCGGCTGTCTGCCACCGAGGAATAGGAGGGGACTGCCCCCCCCCCCAACCCAATAGTCGGGCAGGTTGTGAATTGTCAGGAGGAGCTTAGGGTTGTCAGTATTTGCAGGTGGTGAATTGTGTTTTGTGTTGTGTATTTTGAGAGTACTTTCAGATATGAATGTCTTTTGAATTTCAGATTTGTAGTATTGAGTATATGAAGTATTTTATGAATTCCAGAGATCTATTTTTAGCACTTAAAAAATGTAGTTTCATAGGAGTATAAAAGTGCAGACAATGTGATTCTCAGAGAAGAAACTGCAAGTTTCACTTTCAGATAAGAAACTGCAAGTTCAATTTCAGATAAGAAACTGCAACTTTCAGAGGCAAATCATTTATATTAACATGGCCTTTTCAAACAGGGTTAACATCATGTTGGAAGTTTTATTCATGGTCGAAAATGGAACTACCAGCCAGTTAACATCATGCTGATCAACATTCATGCATAACACATCTTCATATGATGCACAGTCAAAAAGATATGCTATTTTCAAAATGCCCACACAATGTCGAGTGTGCGAAAAACAGAGAAAAAAAGGGACGAAGTTTTTGCAAGTGTTGGACGTGGTGTACGTAGATGACAATGGGGACCCACATGTCAATAATGGCAGAGGGAAAAAAATTGGAGATATTTTCCCTGCATCAGGTGGAATCGAACCCGGGCGGAACAACTGTCGGGCAATGTCACTTGGCCACAGGGCTAGTTCAGTACTTTCATTACAAATAAGGCACTTCCTCAGGTGGTCGGATCTCCTCCTGCGTCTTTGTGCACTCGCCGCGGCACTGTTGTCTGCCGCTGTGAACATGCTGAACAAATGAGAGGAATCTGGAGAGGACTGTACATGGAGAGGTGGACAGTCGGGACCCACCAGGTGTATGGCCGTACACAAGCAAGTGCCTCATCAAAAAAATACTTCCTTCTAATGCTATACTGACGTTGGGGCCCATGGGTTTGTCAAGATAGGTACATTTTTTAGGTGCTTCAACGTAGTTACTATAGGAGATAATTTCACAACGAAGCCGGGGAGCTGGCAGGTATCATTTATTATCACTGGGGCAGCAAGTATCAGCTGGGTTTTGGGCTGCCCCGTCTAGGCTTTATTTTTTAACATGCGCAGCCCACGACATGCCGGTTTGTATTTTCTTGAGGGCTGTCATGTATCGACTGGCCTATGGACCTCCCATCTGAGGTTTTATTTTTCCTCAAACATCGGCAGCCCAATTTATGTTTTTTTTGAAGAAAACGCAGAGGTCTGTTCTATTTTTCTATATAAGAATAGGAACGCCTGGTCCAACTTTTTTTCCCTTGTAACTATATTATATATATTTAAATTACTTTATATGTTATTACATATTATTGTTATTGTCATCATATATTTAACAGATACTTACATATGTAAGAAAACAATATCCCACATCATATTAACTTATAAAAATAATTTCTTAACAATAAAATCCTGGATTTTTTTTGGCAATAAAAATCGTGGTGATTGTGTACAAAAGCTTGGTAAGATTTAAGGACCAATGTAATAATAAATCACTTATTATTTAAATATATTTATAACAAAATGCTCAGCCCCTATTTATTTTTTGATAACATTGTTGCGCCCAACCCAACATTATAATTAGAATCAGCCCAACAAAATCATGTATTTCGAGAAAGTGCAAATGGCCTGTAATTTTTTAGGAAAAAAATAAATGGGCCGCATGGAGGCTACATTATTTGTTCACCCAGCCCAGCTAATGGACTGTAATTCTAAAAAAAGAGATCAAATTGACTGTTAATTCTAAAAGAATGGGTTGAATACGTGCCACATTTTTGGAGGCCGAAATGTGGGCCAATAGGTCGAAGTCAGTGCAAGTCATTGTCAACTTAGTCAACAAATGATTCTGACATTGTTAGCCGTTAGATTTACATCCAACGACCGGCATCCATCTTCAATCTCTCGTCTTCTTCCTCCAGCGCCATCGGGACCACCTGCTCCCGCCTCCTGCTGCTAGCAGCTCTGCTTAGCACGCTTCGCTGTGAAGCGGTACCCCACCGTTGGCTAGGCCATCCCTCCACCCCTCCACACCTCATGTTCTTCTCCACCGTCTGCCGAACCACACCGCACCAGAACCAGTTAACCCTTGTACAACTCTTCATCTGCGACTCTGCTCCCGCGTCTTCCTATCTCTGGCTCGTCGCTGTCCGGGGCCTCGCCGTTGTCCACCACCTTGGATGCGCTCGGTGCGGAGTGGTTAACATGGTCAACAAACGACATCCATCGGAAGTAGACTGTGCTTGGAGAGACTGACAGCTGGGTCCATGGCCGCACGCAAGGAAATGCCTCCTTATTACGCGCCAAATAATGATTCCTCCACCTCACAGCTGGATCCACCGGAAGGGCCTCTGTATTTCACGAAAAGAATATTCCCCTCGCTGACAGGTCGGACCCACCGGCTATATCTTCGCACGCAAGGAAGTGCCTCCTTATTACACACGCAAAATGAATACCCCCTGCTAGTTGGGACCCACCATAGTGGGAGGCTGACTTGTGGGCCTGCTAAGTTGACGGGGACGGAGGGCTTAGTCAACTTAGTCAATATGAACGATTCTAGCTCCAGTGATCGTACGATGTCCATCAAACGGCCGTAGTGCTTCTTCAACCTCTAGTCTTCTTGCTCCACCCACCCAAACCAGCCCCGATTGTGCGGCGTGCTCCTGCCTCCCGTCACCGGTTGTGATGCCGCGGAGGCCTCACCGCCCCCTACTACTCCCACCACTGGCTAGGCCATCCCTCTACTCACCCACACCCCTTGTTATTCTGCAGCGACGACAGCCTCACACCGCAGCCGAACCAGTGAACCCTCGTACTCCTCTCCGCATGGGCATCCACTGTCGCGTCTTCCCCGGCTTCGTGTCGTCCCCTTCCTAGGCCTTGCCGTCGTCCACCGCCCTGGTGCTCTCGGTGCGGCGTGGTCAACGTGGTCAAGGAACGACTTCCATCGAAAGAGTACTGTACGTGGCGAGGCTGACAGCTGCGTCCACGGCCGCAACAAGGAAGTGCCTCCTTATTACGCGGAAAATAATGATTCCTCCACCTAACAGCAGGGACCCACCGTACGGGCCACCATATTTTGCGAAAAAACGTTTCCTCCCTGACTGCTCGGACCCACCAGCTACATCTTTGCATGCAAGGAAGTGTGTTAATACTACAGGCAAAAAAATGATTCGCCCCCTGACTGCTGGGACCCACAAGCTACATCTTCGCATGTAAGGAAGTGCCTGACAGTCGGGACCCACCTGGTCGAAGCATACAGAGCATTGTCATTCTGGTCGCGAACGTGTATGTACATACTTGTCGATGTAGAGGCGCGCACGTGTCGTAGTAGAGGCGCACATGTAGCATGTACACATACATAAAGCGGCCAGGGTGCGAGAAAGTAAATATGGCCATATACGTACATACGGGCAGGGTCTTGATCGCCTACTTGCGCATACGTACGGCCACGGCTCGTGTACATGGCTGGGTGGAACGGAGAAATTGCATTGTTGTCGTGTTCATGGGGAGGCAACAGAATGCGTCGTGTTCATGGGGAGGCCACGGAATACGTCGTGTTCACCGGGAGCCAACCGGCTTGGATGGAACAGCCGATCAAAACAAGGCCTGGCGTACTGCAGAACGGAGGAAACGGCCTTGTGTTCGACCGACCACGGTCGAAATGTGCCCGTGTACAAAAGTAGGGGCACCTCCATGGTGGCATGTAGATCTTCGTGAAGATCATAAACACACAAGATCAGATGAGGACCAGAAGACGAAGATCCTCGACAAGATCTTGCCGAGGAAATCCACGAGACCTCTGGCAAGATCCTTGCCGGGGACGGCCACGATGTCACGGCAAGACCCTTGCCGGGACCCCGGCAAGACCCTTGCCGAGGATATCAGCGGGGCCGCGGCCAGGCCCACATCTGCCAAGACTCCACCACCGTTCCCATGCAGCCGCCAGCTCAGCCAGCTAGGTGAGCACCTGCATGGCGCCGTGTGACCTCTAGACCAACTCAGCAAGCACCTGCGTGGTGGCATGCAGATCTTCGTGAAGACACTGCCACCGCACCAGCTCAGCAGCCTGCCAGCCTACATGGCACTACGCACCTCGTTGGCCTGGACGCGTGTCGAAGCAAGGTGAAGCGGTGACGGACGAGACGGGTTTCGTTGCCGTCCCTGATAAAGCAAGAGGACACCTAAGTAGCACATTAAATGCGTTTTATCCTGGGATGTCACGCGATAAGCTTGTACACTGTACGTACTTTCCACCTCCTGTGTGCCACTGTGGTGACCCCTTTTTCCTGTAAAAGGAGGCCCGAGGCGTACTGAGGAAGGATTTCGGATCTTTTGGACTATGCACACGCCATAGCTAGTACAAGGATTCAAGAACACTCAAATATACACCAACGCAGGACTAGGGTATTACGCATCCTCATGGCCTAAACCTGGGTAAACCCGTTCTTTCCACAACCTCACGCCCGCCGAACATAGTAGGGATTCCAGTGATCCCATAGGTGTCGTTTTCCACCGATATCTTTGGTGCGCCAGGTAGGGGGCGTGAGTTGTGAAAATCTGGTTTTGGAGCCGACACATCGACTCTTTCATGGGGATGACCCGAAGGGAGAGGGCGACGTCGATCAGCCGCCCTCTGGTGCCGTCCGCAGCCTCGACAGCCATCCGTGTGGCCACAAAAAGCTAAGTCATGCAAAATTTTGGCTAATTTCGTTTATCTAAGTTATTCCCCTCGAAAGGTCTCACCCTTGGTATGGAAAACCTGCACGCAATGGGACCCTCCACTATTGGCAACGCCCTTGTTCTGTTTCGAGTCCACTCAACAGCTCGAGCGGCCGGATAGAGGGCGACAGGGTGGCCTATCCGCTTTAGGCAACGCCCTTGTTCTGTTTCGAGTCTACTCAACAGTTCAAGCGGCCGCGCTGAGAGCGGTAAGGTGGTTTGCCTGGCAGCAAGCACACCCAGCAGGCCGCTAAGGATCCATCCTTTAAAGCACTGCAGTTTGGGTTTACGCGCCAGCAAGCTCATCTAACTCAGCGTAGGGCGTGCATACCAAGAAAGATCGAATAGAGGAATAGCATGCATCACATTAAAGTACTGTAGAGTTATATTACATAAAATAATCGCTGCGGTTCTAACTTAAGATAAAATTGTCTTGGTCTTGAACTCACAGCGGCAACGAGAAACGGGGTGCCTAGTCCCGGCGCTGGCCCTCCACCCTCTCGACTCCGTCAACACAGTCAATGACGGTCTTGATGTGCTCCTTGAGCGCCGCGAGGTTCGTCCCCTCCGGCAAGCTCTCCAGCGTGTCGGCAAAGTTGGCGGTGGGGTTTTGGAACGCCACCTTAGTGAGCACCTTGGTCAGGGCGCCCCAGCAGAGCCTCCGGGACTCGTTGGCCAGATAAGTTGGCCGGTTGGAGCGGAACTGCTCCAAGGCTCCAAGAACACCCTCAAAGAACAGGGTCAGTGTGGCATGGGGACTCACGTTCGGCTCCGGGGTGCACCTCACACTTGGCATCCCCATGGTAGCCAGCTTCGTGGTGATCCTGCCGGCGACGTCGGCAAGGCGGCCGATCCAATGGTTTATGCCCTCCGCGTAATCCTTGTGCTCGGCAGCGTCATTATTCTGCAGCTGCCTCTCTTCCTCCAAGTCCTTGGCCAGGGACTCTTCCCGAGCCGTGGCCCCCGAAAGTATCCCCTCAAGGCCCTCCAGCTTCAGCTTCAGGTCATTGACGGAGTCGTTGGCTTGGGAGAGTAGCTCAGCCTTGCCGAGGACTACGGCATGCGCCTCCGCCAAGGCGCTGCTGATTGTGTCCTTCTCCTTCGCCAGCTCCAGGGCCTTGTTCTTCAGGCCATCTCGCTCCACCTCCAGCTCCTTCACCTTGTCGTCATGGACCAGGGCTTGAGCATCGAGTGCCTCCCTGTGCCTCTGCTCCAGCACCTGGGGCCACTGTGCGACAAGCCTCTCGACCTCCTCATCCTTGCCGCGGAGTGTGGCGGCGAGCGCCTCCTCACGAGCGGCGAGGTCCTCCTCCTGGGAGTTCAGCTCGGCCTGGTGCTGGTGCCGGGCGGCCTCGTCCTTGGCGGCCTATTCCCTCGCCGCCTCCTGGGCCTTATTGACGTCAGCCTGCTTCAAGATGATCTTGGGCAGCCTTCAGCTCTTCGCAGGCCTGGCGGAACTAGGCCTACATCTCGGTGATGCATTCCTCAAGGTCCGCCTCCGCCTTGTTCGCCACCGCCACCCTGAACTTCACCTTGTCCAGACGGGCGTGGTGGAGCGCCTCGAGCTTCTAGAAGTCGGTGCTCATGGCCCAAAGAAGCCTCTCCTCTTGAGAACCGCCTCCACCGGTGCTCGGTTCGTCAACAACCTGGAGCCCGTCGGAGGTGAGCACCTTGTCGTCGAAAACCTCCCTCTTGGCCGGCGCCCTGGTGCCTGCCGTCCCTGGAAGGTGGACGAACAGGTCGTCGCCCACCTTCAAGCACCTGCCCGAGGCAGAGGCGGTGAAGGAGGGTTGATTGTCGACCACCCCCTCCTCGGCAGCAGCCTTGCCGGCCTCCCTGGCAGGCCCCTTACCGGCGTCCTCGGCAGTAGCCTTGCCGGTCCCTCCGACAGGCCCCTTGCCGGCCTCTTCGGCGGCGGTCTTGGTGGCCTCCTCGATGGCGATCCTGTGGGCCTCGGCCTCGGCATCCCTGGCGACCTCCTCGATGGCGATATCGATGTCTTCCTGCTCCCTCGAGGAAGAGTCTAGATGCCGAGGAGAAGAGTAAGACAGAGCCAAGATCAAGGTTCAAGAAAAAGAAAGAACGTGGACGGGAAACAAGCGGCTTACGTACACCGGGCTGGGAAGAAGTGGTGCCCTCCCCGCCAGCCTTTGTTGCCATGGCAGAATCCCCGGCACGCAAGTTCACCGCCTCCTCCTCCATGTGCATGGGCTCGGTGGTGGATGTCCTTGCCGGGACGCCCCCCGGGGCGGCATAGTCGAGGGGGGCGGCATGTTGGGAGTGGCCCTCAGTGGCTCCTCTTGCTGTTGTTCTTCTCCTACAAACCTGGCAAGGTCAGCATCAACACCTCGCACCCCGATGCTCATCGATGAAGGAGTGAGTGATGGGCTTATGCTAGGGGGCTAAGGCGGGGGCTGCGTCGGGGGGCTGCTGTCCGGGCTGCTCTCCACCACCAATGGCGCACGAGAAGTACCCACCGAGGGCTCGCCACCCGTTGACACCTTGGCCCTTTTCGCCGCCCTCTGGGCCAGCGTCTCTACGTCCCTGCGAAGACAACACCAAATCCAATGAAGATGATGCAGGCATGAGGACAGGGAGTGAAGGGGAGCAAAATACTTACTCCTCCTCTACCTCCTCCTCCACTGGCTTCCTCTTCCTCTTCGGGCTAAAGGACCTGAGGTCAAAGTCGGCCTCCAAGGTGCTAACCGAGGCAGAAGGAGTGGGAGATGGAGTCCGGCGCCGCTTGGCCGAGAAGGAGACATTCGCCGTCCTTTTCACCGCGGCGGCCTTCGCCATCTTCGTCATCACCATGGCCTTCATCGCCCTCGTCTGGCGCATGAGTTGCTCCTGGGCCGGTTGCCGCTGCGCGGTATTGCCGGGCCAGACCGGCTCGCCAGAGCTGGCCCACCGCAGGACGCGTCTCCTCCCTGTTGGTGGAGGATCATCCGACTCGGTATCTTCCTCGGACGACTCGTCGTCCGTCTCCTTAACAAGGGGAGCCTCGGCACCATAGCCACTAGCCTCCCTGGCAGACTCCGCCCATCGGGCAAGCTCCTTCTCCCTCGTATCCGTCTCAGCCTCGTCCTCCATGCCACCAACGATGCCGGCCTCCCTGTCGAGTGCTGCCTCTGCCGCTCTGGCGGTGATGTAGTCCAACTCTGCCTTGGTGGTGTCTTGGATGAGCTCTGGCTCGGCATGGACGTAGCTCTCCGACAAGTTGTCAAAGAACTCCTGCACTTCGTGTGCCGGGGGCTCGGCCCAGGCCGGGTTAAGGCCATGCACGTTGAAGTTCGACATCATGGCAATAATGTTGGACCGGCGAGAGTTGTTGCTCAGCGGGACCACTCCCGCTGGCAACCCAAACAGGGGCCCTTTGACGTCCTTGCCGGACTTTGCGGCCTTGCCGGACCTCTTAACCCAGCCGTCGCCGCCCACATTGAGCTGGAAGAGCCTCAGGCAGAAGTGCGTGTGCCCCATCACGGTGAAGTTGTGCTTCAGGCAAGGGCGGAGCCTCATGACGTCAGCTGCATTCCTGAAGTCCCAGGCCGGCCTCCCTTTGTTGTGCAGCGGGGCGATCCGGCGACAGAGGAAATCTGCCCCAATCATTTCAAGGGTGAGCCCGGCCGTGGTGAGCGGAGGATCTTGGTAGTGGCGACCGAGAACTTCTTGTCGTTGATGTTGAGGTTGCCCCAGTCCTTGCGACGGACGGCGGGATCTGATGAACCCGACAGAACTCTTGCAGGTCCTCCTCCACGATCTAGAGCCACCGGCCCTGCCACTCCTCCCATCTTTCCTTCAGGGTGCCCTCTGGATAAGCGCCCTTCTCCTGGGTCCTCGGGATCCAAGTGACGCAGCCAGAGATGGCACCCCCTGGCTGGATGCGAGGGTAAAAATAATGGCAGAAGAGCGCCGTGCTAGGGAGCACTCCGGCGAAGCCCTCACAGAGATGGGCAAAGAGGGCCATGCACACCACGACATTCAGCGTGAAATCAAGAAGGTGGAAGCCAAAGGTGTGCATGATATCATTGAAGAAATCAGAAAAAGGGGGGCAGAGCCCGCAGGAGAAGTAATCAACAAAAAAGGGATACCGATTGGGGCCAGCCTCGGCAAAATCAGCAGGGATGATGCGTGTGGCAGGGTGCCTCGTCGTCTCCCTCCCCCAAAGGGGCTTGAAGAAATCCCTGAGGTGAACTGCATCGACCGTCGAGGGGAAATAGGCGAGCTGTGTCCGCAGCACCGCCAGCTTCTTCTCTAATGACGACTCCTCCCCGGCGTCCATCGCCACCCCTTTGCCCTTGCTGGTTTTGGGTGCCATGGCGGCTGGGGGATGCCGAGGGATCAGGAACAATGGAAGGCGTGGCGGCGGCACGAAAGCAAGAGCTTGAGGAAGAAGAAGGAAGGGACGACGGTTCCGAGATTGGAGAGGGCGCAGAGGGTAAATGAGCAGCATACCTGTGGTTATTCCTTTTTATGGGGAAGGTGCGGGCCTCCTCTTTACCATTCACTACGACGTGACGCATGCGAGGACCGTCCCACGCATGACCCCCACGTCACGAAAGACCCTCCACGTCACACATTCAACGCGGGTCGTGGGGAAGCGCAGCGGATGAAGAAGTTACCGCGGTAAAAATCTGCCCCGCCTGCCCGCGCACCGTTCGGGGCCTAGCCCAACAACGCATCGAGCTTATGTGTGGCCCAAGCCCGAGGGCTCCTGTCGGTGTACAAAAGTAGGGTCTCTCTTTCGTACCCCTTTACTTGTGCACGGGCAGTCAAGGCCGCGCCCGCGGCCACACTTAGACGGGCAGAGGAAGGAAGCCAAAGGCGCAAGACAACCAAAGCGACGCCAAGACCAGAGACACAACAAGCAAGAGGGCGAGGTAGACTCCCCCGGCAAGACCCTTGCTGGGGTAGCCTCCGCAGCCCCGGCAATAACCTTGTCGGGGAAACTTGCCCAATGCCAGCAGATCGCGCCACCCTTGAGCCCAAGGGTTCCAATCCCATCAACCGCGTTGGAACCAAGGCTTGGGAGGCACCTCCACGGTGGCATGCAGATCTTCGTGAAGATCATAAACACACAAGATCAGATGAGGACCAGAAGACGACGATCCTCGGCAAGATCCTTGCCGAGGAAATCCACGAAACCTCCGGCAAGATCCTTGCCGGGGTCGACCATGATGTCATGGCAAGACCCTTGCCGAGGACGTCAGCGGGGCCGCGGCTAGGCCCACATCTGCCAAGACTCCACCGTCGTTCCCATGCAGCTGCCAGCTCAGCCAGCTAGGCAAGCACCCGCGTGGCGACGTGCGACCTCTAGACCAACTTACCAAGCACCTGCGTGGTGGCATGCAGATCTTCGTGAAGACACTGCCACTACACCAGCTCAGCAGCCTGCCATCCTACATGGCACTACGCGCCTCGTTGGCCTGGATGCGTGTCAGAGCAAGGCAAAGCGGCGACGGACGAGACAGGTTTCGTTGTCGTCCCCGATAAAGCAAGAGGACACCTAAGTAGCGCATTAAATGCGTTTTGTCCTGGGATGTCAGGCGATAAGCTTGTACACTGTACGTACTTTCCACCTCCTGTGTACCACTGTGGCGACCCCTTTTTCCTATAAAAGGAGGCCCGAGGCATACTAAGGAAGGATGTTGGATCTTTTGGACTACGCACACGCAATAGCTAGTTCAAGAACTCAAGAACACTCAAATATACACCAAAGCATGACTAGGGTATTATGCATCCTCATGGCCCGAACCTGGGTAAACGATCTTTGTGATGACTCCTAGACCCGCTCTTTCCACAACCTCGCACCCGCCGACCGTAGTAGGGATTCTAGTGATCCCATAGGTGTCGTTTTCCACCAACAAAACATGATCTTGTTCATTAGGAGGGGTCTCGCGTACCGCAAAATGGAGGAAACGAACTTCTGTTGGACCTCCTACGGTCGAAACGGGGTCTTGTTGATCGGGAGGGGTGTGGCGTACCACAAAACCAAGGAATCAGACTTGTGTTGGAGCGCTATGGTCAAAAAGGAGGTCCTGTTGATCGGGAGGGGTGTGGCATACTGCAAAACGGGACTCCATGGGATACTATTCATCTCCACCGTCGACCTCCTCTAACCTCCATGGGCTACTGTTCATCCACTGTCAAAACTGCATTCCTTAAATGGATATTTCTTAAAGAAGAGTTGTATATGATGCAACCAGAAGGTTTTGTCGATCCTAAAGGTACTAACAAGGTGTGCAAGCTCCAGCAATCCATCTATGGACTGGTGCAAGGATCTCAGAGTTGGAATATACGCTTTGATGAGTTGATCAAAGCATATAGTTTTATACAGACTTGCGGTGAAGCCTGTATTTACAAGAAAGTGAATGGGAGCACTACAACCTTTCTGATAAGTATATGTGAATGACATATTGTTGATCAGAAATAATGTAAAATTTTCTGGAAAGCATAAAGGATAATTTGAAAGGAGATTTTTTTTTTAAAAAAAGACCTCAGTGAAGGTGCTTACATATTGGGCATCAAGATCTATAGAGATAGATCACGACGCTTGATAAGATTTTTCAATGAGTACATACCTTGACAAGATTTTGAAAGAGTTCAAAATGGAGCAATCAAAGAAGGAGTTCTTGCCTGTATTACAAGGTGTAAAGTTGAGTAAGACTCGAAGCCCGACCACGGCAGAAGATAGAAAGAGAATGAAAGCCATTCCATATGCCTCAGTCATAGGTTCTATAAAGTATGCCATGCTATGTACCATACAAGTTGTGTGCCTTGCTATGAGTTTGGAAAGGGGGTACTATAGTGATCCAGGAGTGGATCACTGTATAGCGGTCAAAGTTATCCTTAGTTACCTAAGAGGACTAAGGAAGTATTTCTCGGTTATGGAGGTGAGAAAGAGTTCGTCGTAAAGAGTTACGTCGATGTAAGCTTTACACCAACCCAGATGACTCTAAGTCTCAATCTGGATACATATTGAGAATGGGAGCAATTAGCTAGAGTAGCTCCATGTAGAGCATTGTGGACACAAAAAATTTGCAAAATACATATGGCTCTGAATTTAACAGACCCGTTGACTAAACTTCTCTCACAAGAAAACCATGATCACACCTTAGTACTCTTTGAGTGTTAATCACATAGTGATGTGAACTAGATTATTGACTCTAGTAAACCCTTTGGTTGTTCGTCACATGATGATGTGAATTATGGGTGTTAATCGCATAGAAATGTGAACTATTGGTATTAAATCACATGGCGATGTGAACTAGGTTATTGACTCTAGTGCAAGTGGGAGACTGAAGGAAATATGCCCTAGAGGTAACAATAAAGTTGTTATTTATATTTCCTTATATCATGATAAATGTTTACACTACAAAAAAAGACACATCCATGACATTTTGGGCCGAACGAATTTTTTTCTGTCATACATATGACAATTCTATGGCGATAATTGTGACAAAACCCGGTATCATCATAGATGTGGTGGGCTCCTACTTATATGACAAAAAATCATGATATAAAATGGGCTTTTCGTCCTGGGCGGGCCAGAGACGCAGCTGCATGACATTCTTTGGGCTGTCCATGACGGAAAAAACTGTGGTAGAAGCGAGGGCGAGGAAAATTTTGGGGAGTTCCCGGTTACGGTGGGTGGTCGGGGGTCGAGCGATGCATGTTTCTCTCATACACGTACGCGCGTGTGTGCGAGGCGTTGGCTCTAACTGAACCTGAGCGAGGCGTTGGGCTCTAATTGAACCCGAGCGATTGCACTACAGGCTACGCATTACTGAACCTGAGCGATCGATTCCTTCGCTACTGCTGCTAACTAAAGCCGATCGATGCTGCCTCTTTGTATGAACAGTGAGCGTTGCGGGGGGGTTTGGATGAACAGTGAGCAGTGGGAGTGGATGAACAGGACCCGTGGCGTTGCCTCTGGATGAACAGGACCCTGATCGATCGAGCTGGTTGGGGCTGGATGAACAGGACTCCGTGGAGGACTGGACGAACAGGACAACCCCGTGGAGGGCTAGATGAACAGTAGACGGTGGAGGGGTGGATGAACAGTACCCGGGGAGGGGTGGTTGAATAGGAGCCCGTTTAGAGGGGTGGTTGAACAGTGGCTGGTGGAGTAGCGCGCGGTGGAGGCTGGATGAACAGGAGTCCGTGGATGAATAGGTGGAGGCTGGATGAGGTCGACGGTGGATGAACAGTAGCCCGTGGAGGCTGGAGGAGATCGACGGTGGAGATGAACAGTATCCCGTGGAGTCCTGTTTTGCGGTACGCCACACCCCTCCCTATGAACAGGACCCCCGTTTCGACCGTAGCGCTCCAACATAAGTCCGTTTTGTGGTACGCCACACCCCTCCCGATCAAGAGGACCCCCGTTTCGACTGTAGGAGGTCCGTTTCCTCCGTTTTGTGGTACGCCACACCCCTCCCGATGAACAGGATCCCGTTTCGAACGTGGCCGATCGAACACAAGGCCGTTTCCTCCGTTCTGCGGTACGTCAGGCCTCGTTTCCATCGTCTGTTCCGTCCAAGCCCTCCCGATGAACACGACTACACATTCCGTTCTGACCCAGCCGATTGGCTCCCCATGAACACGACGACGACGCTGTTTCTCCGTTCCAACCCAGCCAATGTACATGAGCCCTGGCCGTACGTATATATGCGCGAGTAGGCGTTCGAGACCCCGCCCGTATGTACACATACATGGCCATATTTTCTTTCTTGCGCATTGGTCGCTGTACATACATGTACATGCTACGTGCGCGCCTCTACTACGACACGTGTGCACCTCTACTATGACACGTGCGCACCTCTACATCCACCAGTATGTACGTACACGTTTGCGACCAGAATGACAACGCTACGTACACTTCGACCAGGTGAGTCCCGACTGTCAGGCACTTCCTTGCGTGCGAAGATGTAGCTGGTGGGTCCCAGCAGTCAGGGGGGCGAATCATTTTGTTTTTTCGGACGCACTTCCTTGCATGCGAAGAGCTAGTGGGTCCCAGTAGTCGAGGGGGCGAATTGTTTTTTTTCCTGGACGCACTTCCTTGCGTGCGAAGATGTAGCTGGTGGGTCCCAGCAATCAGGGGGGAAACATTTTTTTTTGCCCGGACGCACTTCCTTGCGCGCGAAGATGTAGCTGGTGGGTCCCAGTAGTCAGGGGGAAAATGTTTTTTCGCGAAATACAGTGGCCCATCTGGTGGGTCCCGGCTGTCAGGTGGAGGAATAACTATTTTCCGCGTAATAAGGAGGCACTTCCTTGCTGTGGCCGTGGACCTAGCTGTCAGCCTCTCCACGTACAGTCCACGTCTTATGTAGTCGTTCCTTGACCACGCCGCGCCGAGAGCACCAGAGCGGTGGACGACGGTGAGGCCTAGGAAGGGGACGACGCGGAGCTGGGGAAGACGCGACAGTGGAAGCCCGCGCGGAGAGGAGTACGAGGGTTCACCGGTTCGGCTGCCGTCGCCACAGAATAACAGGGTGTGTGGGTGAGTAGATGGATGCCTTGGCCAGCGGTGGGAGTAGTAGGGGGCGCTGAGGCCTGCGCGGCAGCACAGCCGGCCACGAGAGGTGGGAGCAGGCGGTCCCGCCGGTGCTACTTTGGCGGCTGGAGCAAGAAGATCAGAGATTGAAGAAACACGACGGTCGTTGGATTGACATCCAACGGTTACGTCTGCTAGAATCGTTTGTTGTTGTATATAATAACTAAAACAATCTTGCATACGCGTCAACTAAACAGACCCACAAGTCAGACCACTCCTTCTTTTTTTTAATAATTTATATATAGCTCATGGCAACTTCTTATGCAATTTATTGCAGTCATTTTTTTGGTTGGCCAGGGCCAATTTCACATATTTATGTGGGTTCCAAAATATTTTTAATACGGAAATGTCGAGCCAGATTTAAAGTACTTTGAAGATATATTTAAATTAGGTTAATGCCTAGTGAAATAGGAATCTGAAAATGTGAAAAAAAATTATAAAGTAATTGCCAATTTGTCATCTGTTTTTATATTTACAACCCATTTCATATTACTTTCAAGATTTGCAGGCGTCTTGAAAGAGTTGCAACCCATTAGGGCGTAGAAAAATAAGTAGGCCTGGATTGGGTATTCTTCAGAAAAAATAAACTAGGCTCATTTTTACAAAGAAAAAATAGTTGAGCTGGTCACATGGTGAACATAAAATACAAGCCTGGGCTAGACGGGCCACAACCCAGTTCAAACCCTGCTCTATCTCAACAATAACAAAAAAAATACTGCTCGAGCAGCTACGTCCCAGGTGTCAGCCGATCTTGTGTTGTTCTATTGTCTATTGACTATATACGCTCACAATGTCGTGGGTTCCAGATGTCAGGAAAACACTAGGAGGAAGCATTTTATTTTTCCATACGCTGACGTGGTGGGCCCCTACTGTCATCCTATCCACGTACTTCTGCCGATTCCTGTTGTTTGTTGACCATGTTAACAACGCGAGAGGGCGGCGCTGCGGTGAGCGCACCAAACCGTGCGGAGGACGTCGGCGTTAATGATTTAGGAGACGGTGGGGCGGCGATGCGTGCGTTGAGGCGCAGCCAGCCGTGGGAGGCGGAAGCAGGCAGCTCCGCCGGTGCTGGTTTAGTTTTGGCGGCTGGAGGAAGACAAGACTGAAGAAACACGACAGACTGTAAAAGCAGCAGGAGTACTTAACAACCTTAACTGAAACCAGCAGAGGCACTTGACAACCAAAGCTGAAAGTAGTATGAGTACTTATACAGGTTCAACCGTACAATGCACGCCTCGAACAGTGCTACTTTGCCTACAATTAACCAAGTGTGAGGCCGCTAAGCCCCAGGACCGCCACCCCATGCATCCACAACCTTCTAAAAGCGGCTTCATCTCGCAATGTGTTCAATAAATAGGATATTCGCTTTAGAGCCATGGAAAAGCATGAACATAATCTTCTGTCCTATTCTCCAAGATGGACGGGCCTTCATTATTTGAGACCACCCATGAATAAGTATCTTTTCACCTCCAAGGGGAATTGAGTAGGTCGACATAAACATCATGTTGTGACCAAGCGCAAGTCTGACCCGACCATGATCAGGCATCTATATAGGAACAATAGAACTGGGCAGTTCCTGTTTCAAGAAGATCACAACTGTATAACTATGTATAAGCAATAGTTTATGAACAACATATATCACAGAAAACATCTCATACCATAAGTTTCTCGACACAGTTGGACCTGTTCAACGAGTGCAGCAGTGGCACACATATCCCATGTGGCCTTCCACCATTGAAAGGCCCCACAAGGACCTCAAGATGATCAATAAAGTGTAGGAACTTGTGGATGTCGATCCAGTCAACTTCAGTGCCATCAGTAACAGCCGAGTTATTACAGAGAAACAAATGAGCAGACTGCTTAACTCTGAAAAAACCTACACGTGCCACCAATTATAAGAAAATATTAGTTAGAAGTAGCATCTTCGTGAGAGATTCGTTGCTACTTCTAAAGTTAAATTGTGATTAGTTAGACAGAATAGGTGGATTAAGAAGTAATCGAGGCAACAAGCAAGAACCAGATACAAAACTAACATGGATGAACAATTGGAATGACGTCGGGGTGGAAGATCGCAGTGAAGATGAGACCAGGTTCTGCTATTTCCATTAACATTCGTGCGCCAACTTTCAGTCCGTAACACTTGAGAAAGTTTATCCAAGTTCGGCCATAAAAAAAGCAGCGATCTTCTTGGTTCATGAACCCAACTCGGAACTTATATCCATGGCTTGTCTTCACTGTGACCATTAAACTAGTGTATTCAGTTATGGCAAGGCCGAGCATCTTGAGTACATGTGTTCTGGTAGAGCAAATAATACACTACAGGAAAAATAATATGAGAACACAGCATGTTAAAAAAAACACCCTCACGGATAGAAAAGAGGATTCTAGGAACATACGATGCTTGTTTCAAAATGTTGTGTTAGGATGAGAAGGAACAAGTGTGGCGTCTCGCCGAGGGCGCAGAAACCTGTAGGGTCCTCGCACTTTGGGCACTGCAAATGAAACACACTAGATTCAGCAGGACGAAAAATGCATCAACGGCGGTGGCTGCCATCCTAGGATTACCTGCGACCAAGGGACTTGGATTTATCGGGGATGGATGAAGAATTCGTACCTGGTTCTCCATGAGAAAACCCTATGCAATCGCTGAGAGGGGGTTTTCTCTGAACAAGCATACGAGGGAGAAGGGGATTCAGGCCAAGTGAAATATTGCCACTTCGTCCGTCCAACTTACTGCTAAAGACGGAAAGGGGGGTTTGTGATTTGACGACTCATTGGGCATTACTACGGTGCTACGACAGGGGTGTGTCTACCGTGCAGTTGTGCACTCTAATTTGTGCATATGGCACGTGGACCCCGTTGCCGGTTGCCCCACATATCAACGAAAGGAAGTAGAAATACAGGAGTAACTAGTTACACATAAATATATATTTTGACAGAGAGATACTCCCTCTGTAAAGAAATATACAAATCTTTTATATCACAACTTTATACATAAGAAAAATCAAGGGAAATATATATAACATATATCTCTACTCTTATAAAAAACAAAGTTGGTGATGATGGTGTGCCTGCCATCCTGCAATATAAGCCGTCCGATTTATATCTGACGGATAGGAAGGAAAAATGGAAATTTTGCAAAAAGATACCCACAACGACTCAACACTTGCAAATAAGGCCTTCCCTCGTTCATCCTTTTCTCCCACAAGATAAACTACTCATACAAATGCATCTTGATGTTCCATGCAATGCATGGGCATCTTGCTAGTAATTATAAAAAACAGAGTTGTTTTTAACACAGTATAGACGAGTTGGTGATGATGGTGTGCCTGCCATCCTGCAATATAGGTCGTCCGATTTATATCTGACGGATAGGAAGGATACTATGGCAATTTTGCAAAAAGGTACCCACACACCTCTCCACATTTGCAAATAAGGCCTTCCCTCATTCATCCTTTTCTCTCACAAGATAAAATACTCATACAAATGCATCTTGATGTTACGTGCAACACACAGGCATTATGGTAGTTCACCTTTTTCTATGGGGATTCAGCTGAGAATGAATATAATACTCAGACAGGCTTACAGTTCTGGACTTTGGGTCGCAGGCCCACCCTGCATGTTTGGGGGCCCATGTGTTCTACCTCAGCGCTTTTCATATTGCAAGCGACCGGTACGACGCTGGTTTTAGATGCTGTCTCAAGGCGAATACACAAAATTGAATAACGCACAGCAGCTGTTGGAATGAAATCGAACGACAGTTCCTAACCAGCAATCAGAGTTGCAATTCTATCAATGATATACCATGTGATAAATAATACTGTCGTACTACTTATGCACATATGACACTTGTTTCACCATGCCAGATTATTACATCACATTCTCTCGGAGGATAGATCAGTTCGGCAGTTGTGTGCTGCTACTGAAGAATTTCAAAGTTGATTTGGACCAGCTCTCCTTGCCGAGAAAGTTCAATTTTGACATCATCCCCTACCGCAAGATATGATTTAGATTTGAACCTTGACCATCCTTTAGCATCAATCATCATGCGACCATCCTTTGTACTTACGGTATATTGAGCAGGTTCATTCACACCAAGGTTGCGCATGGTAAGAGAAACTTGGCTGTGGTCGCCCGGATTGTTGAACGACTCCCTCGTTGCTCTAGGAATTCTCTGTTTGCAAACAAGAAGACATACCCAAACAGTTAGATCAACACAGTGAATCATGTTAAACAACATGAAAATAAAAAAGAACGAAGCACTTGGGCGGCCAATGCTTACCAAGAATGTGGACATGTCGGTTTCTGTACGGACTTTGGTATATGAAGTGCGAACTGCAGCCCAGTCTGTTGCCGGTGCAACTGCACGGGCCAGAGTAGATGCAAGTGCAAGTGTTGGTACAGGTGCCGAAGCCGCTGCTGCTGCCGGAGATGGTGCTCCTTGTAGAGCTGGTGCCGGTGTCGGAGCAGGTGCCGGTGTCGATGCCCGATCCTCCGGTAGATTAGACTGATCCGCTGACACGGTCGGTACCCAATCCTCAGATAGATCAGACTGAGCTGTTGCCACTGTCAGTGCTAGAGAAACCGCCGGTGCTCAATCCATTGCTGAAGGTGGTACCGATGTGCGAGACAGCGGCGATCGTGTCTGGTCTGCTATGATCAGCTTTCTAACTTGACTAGGATCCGTGACCTTGATCCAGTCTTTTTCTTCATTTCTTCTAAACGCGAGAAGGACTAATTGTGGCATTTTTTGTTAAACCAAACTACAGTTCATCATAGGGATTCATCTTGTACTCAGATAACAGACTGATCCAATTTTTTCCAGTAATATAAGTGATGGACAGTGCCTTTGTTACTGGCATGACATAAGAAGTCAAACCTGCAAAAATAGCCATCATAGAGCAAACCAAACGGTTTATTCTGTGATGAATGTCACATGGCAAAACCTGCATCATAAAATTGCAGGAAAAGAAAGAAAACATGGCATTAAATCAATAAGATTTAGACAGTAAATCAATAAGATTTACTTGATGTGACACGAGTGAATCCTTACAAGCAAATCACTATGTTGAAGTACTAAACAGAAGATTGATCGTCCAACTACGGCTGGCATGCAGAGGCCCCTCCTACTCCCACAAGCAGGACAGTCCAAAGGTCGTGACAAATCGTATGGACCGAATGTCCATGGGACTGGAAATCCTGGTGGGTGCAATAAACCCTGCAATGCATACAGATATTGGAGTGTAACCATAATTGATAAACCGTCCTCACAAAAAAAGATGACCTGGATACTTCAAAATATATAGACTGAATTGAGTGGGCAGACATTAACATAGACCGTTCTCAGGACTGACCACACACCAAAAGCGGCAGTACTAATAAACAATACAGGGTTCACAAACACAAATCAAGTACTGAACAATAGTACTTACTACAAACAAGCAAAGTTGCACTAATTAAACTCAACAGACTATTTCTTGCCACCGACCTACGGGATGAACCCTGCATAACTGACAAGGCCATAAACTTCGTGAGAGATGTCTACATGCACCATCACCATCTTGTCAACCTTGGAGAACCTAACAGAGTGGTCTTTCCACTCATAAACATGATGATGAAGACATGCCGCATCAAATTTGTTGGGAAGCTTTACAAGAACCACACCCTTCGTAATCGAAGGCACAACCAGGAAATTGTTGTGGTCAAGTACAACCTCGAGAACACGCGTGACAACAATGCTATAGGAAAACACTAGTTCAGGACACGTGGCGAGAAGGACACAACAGCTGGATAGTTTAGAAGTAGAACTCATCCCCAGGTCTTCTAGTTCACACGGCATGACTTTGAGAACTTCATCTCCACCGCGGACCTAGTTCTAATTCAAACAGACACCATATTTTATTACTACCTCCGTTCAGAAATATAAGATGATTTTCGATATTATACTCCATATATGACTACATATACGCACAGAAATGAGTGAACAAAGACATTAGAACATGTCTTCAAAGGCATGAGAGCAGAGGGATTACTTGCAATATCCATAACACAAGTTACTGAGGCAAATATACCCTCTTCAAAGGTAGCATTGATGTTCATAAAGTACTCCCTCCGTCCCAAAATTCTTGTCTTAGATTTGTCTAGATACGGATGTATCAAGTCACATTTTAGTATTAGATACATCCGTATCTAGACAAATCTAAGACAAGAAATTTGGGACAGAGGGAGTAGTTGAAAGTAATCTATAAGAAATCAGTGTCAACCTCTCGCATGTTTTGGTCAAAAGAGGAATTTAGAACCATCATTTGGCACACTAAAATCACATGCAAGTTCACCCAGAAAGTTGTACTACCAGTACTAGTACTGCATGTTAGATGAAAAAACATGATCAAGATCAAGAAAAAGATCATCAACAAGAGACATTACCTGGACTTGCTTAATGAGGGATCTCGGAGAGGGGGGCTTGGACAGGGCGATGGCTTTGAGCTTGTCTGCGGTAGTCTCGGCGGGGTGCTTGCGCTTCTTCGTACCATGAGCCTCGACGGTTTTGGCCAGAGCCATAGACATCACGTTGGCCGGTGCTCCGGCGTCCATCCAAGAGAGGAAGCTGAGAGAGAAGAGTGAAAGGAGGAACAAGATGAGGGAGAAGCGAAGCGAGTGGGGGTTTTCTTCAAGAGAGGAAGCTGAGAGAGAAGAGTGAAATGATGGTTGCTTCGTCCGTCCAACTTACTGCTGGAAAGGAGGGGGTTTTGTGATTTGACGGCTCATTCGGCATTACTGCGGCGCTTCGATCGGGGTAGTCTACCATCACTCTACTACGGAGTAATTTAGTGCATGGCTGGTGGACCCAGGTCCTAGATGTCCCACACGTCAGCGAAAGTGAGTAATTTAGTGCATGGCTGGAGGAGGATCCACACGGTAGAGCGTGTCCACTGTTTTTCAGAAGAAAAAAATGATTACAGCAAGCGTTTCCACTCTTACGACGGAGGAGTGCGAAACACGGCAGCCACTTGAACATACATAGTGCTCCTACTACTAGGCATGTGCAGTGGTTCATACGTTAGTACTAGACAATCTTGTTGCTAGTGTAGTAAGATATGACGATAACAAATGATGTTGTGCGCATGTCAACCACTCCTATATGTAACATATGAGTACCGCTTTTTCGACTATCCGGTCGAGAATGAACGGTGAGATCAATGTTAACAGAAGTAGGTCTACAGCGCACGGAGAGTACGGTGCTACAGTACTCCACGAAACATGAACCATATGAAGCACGAATAGTGTTAGACATGGTGTATGAAGGGTGCATGGGATGGGAGCAAAAGTTCCCTTCTCGACCCACTTTTGGGTGTTTGGCAGAGTACATGAAGGGTGCATGAGTCCACACTAGTAGGTTAACAAAAATACATGAAGAGGAAACAACTATATTGAGATGAGAATGCAACCAAACACACCCACACGCTTTGTGCTACAGTGACTGATCTGCACTGTCTGAGTTTAATCCAACGGTCATGTTGCGCTGAGACATGGACATGCCCATGCAGAGGGCGCCTAAACACCACCGAAGTCCCTCTACTTCTCGAGGCGCACGACGTTGGTGATGCAGGGTGCAACCGCCCGCAGAGCCCGCTCCCGGTCGACGGGAGCCAGCTCGTCAAAGACGGCGTACAATGGCACGAATGGATTCCGGTGACGGAGCCCTGAAAGGATTCGCCCGGCAATGGCGACGGCAGCCCACAACCCCTCCTTGTCCATCTCAGCCCCCACCATCACGCGGAGACGGCTCAGCTCCTCGGAGATATAGGTGAAGAAGGAGACCAGGCCAGGAAGCCGCAGCTCGTTGAAGTCAACCGGGTGGTCGAACGGGTTTAGCCCGATGGCCGACATCGTCGCGTTGGCACGATGGTAGGCATCGCGCAGCCGTAACACATGCTTGGCAACTTGGTTCACCAAGTGGCTGAGGCGATCCTGGACCTCGTCATGATCGGCCCGCTCGCGCTCCAGCCGGCTCCCCTGACGGCCTATCGTATCTCCCGCTTTCTGCAGCAACGTCGCCGATGCCTCGAGCATCTTTGTGGTGGACGCCTGCCGCTTTTGAAGCTCCGTGAACTCCCACACATAACGGAGGAGCATGGCATTCCTCTCCTCCTTGAGCTCACGGAGCTCCACGTCCTTGGCCCTGAGCTCTGCATCCTTGTCATGGAGCTCCTGTGTCAGGCGCCTCACCGCGGACTCCGTGATCTGTTGCGCCGCCATGGCACCAGGTAGAAGCAATGGGGAGAGGAAGCAAAGGGGGCGAAACGGCTGAAAAGCAATGCAATCTACGGGAAGGCGGAAGGAGCCAGCCGAGGAGCGGGGAATCTTTTGGTTTTCACCACGATAAAACACTAGTCGACGACTTCTCACATCAGGGAGCAGTGGGTTTTACAGGCGGAGTCATCATGACTAATTGCTGCCGTGCCTGCTCCCGTCAATCAAAAAATTAAAAATCCTGCCGCGCCTGCTCCCGTCAATGAAAAAATTAAAAATCCTACCGCACCCAAACACCAGAGCAACACCATGGTGGATATTTAAATTTACCTGCCGGCAAGTAGATAAAAAAAGGGGTGAAAAAACAAATGTGGCGGTGGCCAACCTAATCGATCGAACTAGCCCAACTAGCTAGCCACCGTGCTTCACTGATGTACTTGGCGGGAAAGGTGGTCTTTCGTGATTTGAAGACTCATTTATTTGCTTCGGCGCTATGACCGAGGAGGACCCAGAAAACGCGCGGTAGGGTGTCCCATGTCAGGAACAATATATGCGTGCACCACCCGGGAGGACCCCGAAACTGCGCGGTAGGGTGTGCCACATCTCGGCACAGAGGAAAAATGTGCGTGTAAAAATATACTCCCTCCGTCTTGGTGTGTACTACTAAGTCATCTTACGAAAATCAAATAATCCAAAAACACTTAGGCGCAGTGCATTAACTTCTATCTCGTTTCTTGTTTCTTGACATATCAACCAATAAGAGATGAGGGGTGTGCATGCTTTTAATGATTTGAGACTACCAAACACGACATGCAGTGGTTAGTTCATTGCATGCAATGCTATTAATTAGCAAGTAAACATTAAGGTCTCTCGTTTTCCCCTCCTCCTTGGTCCCGGTGACTTACTCACCTAGACGGAGGGAGTACTGTATCAGACGTCGGCAGTAACTCTAGTACCTATGGTTCGACCTCGGGACCCAGCCAGTCGGTCGAAAACACCCCACTAGCCACACAACTTCATCATGCAAACGTGGCACGGAGGATAGATGTGGTTAGCTCCGTCTTGAACAGCCACAACTTCTCTTGTTCTAGGCAATTCTTCTATTTTCCAAGCTTTTTTTAGTTGTAATAACACCACGGCAAGCTAGTGCCACTCTTCGTGTGTGCCCGAGCAAAGGTTAGACGATGGAGAGAAGAGAGATTGAGATCGCAGACTTGGGACCCACCAGTAAGTGAGACAATGGTCATGCACGTGTTGACGAGCACTCCCTCTACTCTACTCAACGTAATACTGAATAAAATCAAGTTATGGGACAAAGCAAACAACCGTTGTTGTCTTAGTCTATCGACTTACACTTTGTAGTCCAGGTTGCCAGTTCGAATCTCCTCTTTCAGATTTGTTAGTTTTAGGTCTAAATTTTATTAATGATAAGTGGGACCCCCGTGTGTTGTTCCGATATTTCAGTGTAGGATGGTTTTTTGAACAAACACTTTGCACGGTTATACAAGTAACGACACGAGTTACACGTATTTTGCAAGTTTACGAACAAAAATGACAGCGACATAGAATATCACATCCACCCCGCAGCTTAGATACTATGGTGATACGAGTTTTTACACCGTTGGAAGTGAGATCCAATGGCTTGGGAGTAGTCTTTGTAATTATGCGCAATTTCCAAACTCTCCAAAGGTTTTTTTGCAAATAAAACATTCAGGCCTCGTGTGTGCCGCTGCATCTTCGATCCAACGGCTCCCCGTTGCTCATATTAGGTGCTCCTCGTAGCTTAATTACCCGCTACGGTGATATGAGCATCTAGGTCGTTTGATCAGTGATTAGATGGCACATGCGTAGTACTTGTACTTTTTGCGCATTTCCCAAACTCTATCAGCCGTATATTGCAAAAACATTCAAACCTCCTACTGTGGGCCGTTAGATCTCAGTGAACTCGTATCACCATAGAATCTACGATGCGGGAGCACCTCATATACTCCCGTGGGATAAAACATAATGTGCTATCGCAGCTTGGATGCTACGGTGATATGAGCTTCGAGGTCGTTTGATCTGAGATCCAATGCATGGTATCTGGGCAGTCTTTGTGCTTGTAAGCAGTGGCCGAACTCTTTTGGGGCTTTTCTGCAAAAAACCATTCGAACCACCGAGGAGGTGTTGGGTCACAAATCCAACGGCTCCGAAGAGCTTGTATCACCAAAGCATCTAAAGGTGTGGTAGCACATGATATTCTTACATACAGAAGAATGTGATGTCCTCCTTCATCTTAGATGCTACGGTGATACGAGCTTCGAGGTCGTTGGATATGGGTTCCAAGGGCATCTGAGTAGTTTTTGTACAAATTGTGTGCAATTCTCAAACTAATCAAGGTTTCCTGTTAAAATATTAAGACACGTCATGTGAGCTGCTATATCTCAAATCTACAAGCTCCAAGCAACTCGTATCGGCATATAGCATCTAAGGTATGGGGGTACATGATATTCTCCCGGAGAGGAGGGGTGGGGGTGCACAACCAATCGGTGGTTGGGAGGGTGGGGACAAATATAATCTAAACAACCCTAAACAAAGTTCCACAATTTTATCTAAGGTCGAGTGGTTGACCCCCGGCAGTCATAGCTCCGCCTAAACACAACATTTGCATGTACTGTAGTACTAGACTTAATATTCATGTTTCAGTCTCATGTTCATTTTAAATATTGAACTGAGGACCATGCATGTCTTACATTTTACTCCCTTCGTTCCTATAAATATTAGTTTTTTTAGATATTTCAAATGGACTGGCACATACGGATGTATATAAACATATTTTAGAGTCTAGATTCACTCATTTTGCTCCGTATATAGTCACTTGTTGAACTCTCTAGAAGACTAATATTTAGGAATAGAAGGAGTTTTTTTGAATTCGTATCATACATGCATGGTTTGGAAAAATAGATGCACTATACTTATTGGATTGTAGTTGTGTTCATGCGTGTGTGTCTCTCTCTCTCTGTGTGTGTGTGTGTGGTCATATGCTTGATACATACAAAGTTTTCTCACCTCCATATTGTTCATCTTTCAAATTTGAATTTGCATTGGAAAACTTACTAGGGATACCATGAAATGTGAAATCCACGTTGAGATTACTATATCACAAACTCACTCTAATTCAACAACTCGTCATAAATCAATTACCACGTTAAGATTAGTATTTGCAAGGAAAATACGGGTATTGTAATACACATAGATTCGTTCGGCAATTTAAAAGGTTCCTTTCGTATTCTCGAATGGTAGGACCCAACGGCGTACCATCCAGACCTTGGCTCCTGTTGATCCTAAAAAAATAAAAAAATAAAAAAATCGGGCTCGTGTCCTTCTGTGGCGTGCATGGTACGCACATTAGGCAACCCCAACCAGTCAAGCCTCAGTGTTTCAAGTCGAAATATCTGGCGGCCAGAATTCCGGCCCTAGGAAATTCCCCTCATGTCCCCGGTCCATAATGACTACCGATGAACAACGGAGGGATGCTTTAGTAACTAGACAACGTTACCTACCGTGCCGAGCACGGTTCAATTCCCTCGGTCTCCGCTCGTCAAGGTCACCCGTCAACTGCATTGCCTAGTACTACTACTACTACACCAGGATGAGCACAAAATTGAGCCCGTTTGTTCGTGCCTAGTACTTGAGTTAATATATCAGGCAATGCACTGGTACGAAAGGATTATCCTTTTACTCTGCATATATAACTTGTCTGGATTCTAACTAAGCAAAATGTTTGACCAAATCCTTTCTTAAGAAATACAACAGGACAGATGTACGGCTTGAAAATTTATTGCATGATGCAGGTTATGATATTGTTTCGAATCATGGATCTTAAATTTCAGAAATCCAAAAGTGAGCATGAATTCTTGAAACTGAGCATGGTCACATGATTGGCACAAATATTACTTCGTAAGTTTTTTCTTCAATTTGAGACAAGCTGCTTATGACAAGTTGCACAAATGAAGATCCAAGGTATTTTGGAACAAAGACCTGTCACATTAAGGCGAACACTTTCACAATTGAAACCGTGGGCGTTACGTGCCGCCACGAGTCCCCGCTTATCATCGGTAGGTGCCGTCCGAGCAAGCGTGTGATGAGTTGACATGAGGCGTGCGAGCAGACCGCTGCACCGACTGACAGGGAGGCGTGCGAGCAGACCACTGTGCAGGCTCACCGGGAGGCGAGCCCTTTAACCAGGCTCCGCCGCCCACCTTCGTCCCAACTGCTCCCACTTTTTATGTCACCGGTGCCGCAGTTTAAAATCAAACCCGCACTACCCAGTATCGCTACAATCTTCTCTCTTCCTCTCTGATTCTCCTGTCGTCTACTTCCAACTACCTAAACGTACGCCATGCTGCGTCACGATGGTCTGCCCTTAGTGTTCCAGTTTCCTGAGGAAGACACCCAGCCGGAGTCTCAAGAACATAAGGCACTTTGGGACGAGCTTGAACTGGCCTTGCGGGAAGACGCTGCGCCTGTCCCCGCTCCCGTTCCGGCTCCCGTCGCCCCGACTGCGCCAGTGCCCATCCCCGTGGCATTGATGGGCTGGGAGCCGCACATTGTCGCCGAGCTTGATCCCACGGGGTTCCACGAGGTCCTTGCCGACTTTCACGCGCCCGTGCACCTGCCAGCGCATGCGCCTGCGCGTGCACTGACGCGAACGCCTGTGCCGGCGCCCGTGCACCTGCCTGCGCGTGCACTGACGTGCGTGGCCGTGCTGGTGCCCCTACACACGAATGTCTCTGCCGCGCCGTTGACAGCGCTTGTCCCCGCGCGGGTGCCAGTGCCCTCCTCAGCGGCATGGATGGCCGTCGTCGACCGCTTCCTTGCACCAATGCCAGTCGCCTCCTCCCGCCAGTTGACTCGCTCCAAAGTCCAGAACATTTTGGCCTTCCTTGAACCTAGCCCAACGTCCAGGAGTACGCCAACAACGGTGCAAGACGCCGCCGTCGCCGTCGGTCAGTGGCCCGACGACACACAGAGCACGGTAGAGGAGCCGCTTCCCACCGCAAGACACCCCCGCCGCCGCCGCGTAATCTAAATTTGCCATGAAAAATGTTCGGACTGCCATCCTTAAAATCCGAACGTTTATCATTTCCATTTATTTTATATCGATCGTCGTATAATTTAAAGTCGGAGTCAGACTGAATGAAATCTATGGTTTGATCGATTGAATGTTCTGCTAGAGCCGTATCAAATTAAATATAAAACATCATCAAGCCACATGTATTCCTTGTCATCCAACGACCTAGACTGCTTCAATGTCGAGCGCTCAATATACTTCCAAATTAACGTGCATTGCACGTACACACCGACTAGTGCTACTAGTACGTGAAACTGGTGCCGTGACTTGTGAATGCGTCCAGATATAGTCAATGGCAACATCGCCCGGGAGTTCTTCGTGTTTGCCCGTGCGTCTAAATGCATAAGGGGAGGATAGAGAGAGAGAGAGCACACATGGAACCCACCAGTAAGTGAAGGCGAATAGTACTAAAAATAATATTACATGTTATCCATTAAATAGGTTGTGATAATATAAAAACATTATGTGAACAAAGGGGGTACAACAAACATTGTTGTTCCACGTATGTTGCCTATTGACGTGCAACTTGAAGGCCCGATCGCATGTTCGATCATCGTCCTTTATTTTTTAATTTGTATATGGGTCCAAATTTGTTTCATGACATGTGGGCCCCTCCGTGTGTAGTTTGTAGCACTTTAATTTGTGGGTCGGAATTTGTTCCATTCCAAGTGGACTATTGGTGTGTAGCTTTGTAGCTTATTTATAATAATTAAAGAGAACAACATAGTTTTTTGCTATAATACCATGGTGCAACGTTGAAGGCGAGAATGGACGTGCGAGTGAGCGATGACCGAGCCAGAGGGAAATCAACTAGGGGAGTTGCGTGGGTTGCAACGATGTTTGGAGTAGTTGTGGGCCGAATGCTACGAAAATATAATCTAAACTGACCGGAATAAATGCCTACACAAATTAATCCAAGGTTGGAGTGCCCCTCGCAATGTAAATAGCTCTGGCTTTGCGAGGGATGGAGAGGTAGTAGCTTCAATGCGTGGAAGATACAGTGTGAGAAAGCAAGGTCAATCGAGAGACATACAGATAGAGAGACAAAGTGAGTGTGGTCCGACATTCATTGAACAGATATATATATGCTCTGGAGAGATATTGTCTGATTGAGCTTTTGGCAAGGGTGAGGGCTGTAAGATAGAGCTTGAGAGATGATCCAGTCACAAACGTGTAGATATATTTTGTGCGTGGGAGGAAGCAAGGTCAATCGATCGCATAGGGTCGTCGTGCGATTGAACGAGTGAGACGGGTTGGATATAGTGACCTAGATAGACAATGTGCGTGAGAGAGTATACAATGTGAATAGGTCGAATTGGGCTCAAACATGGTGATCTATCGTTTTTGTCCGAGAAAGAGCGAGGTCAATCGAAACACACACACACAGAGAGAGGGAGAGAGAGAGAGAGATTGAGTGAGCGTGGCCCGCCATGAGGTCGAAAGAGTGGCGGCGGCTTGGATGGACTGACCTAGATAGACAATTTGCATGATATAGTATAGAGTGTGTCGATCGAGGCCCGAACAGGGAGATATATCATTTGTGTGTGAAAACAAACAAGGTGAAACGAGACTCAGATAAAGAGAGCAAGATTGAGCGAGTGTGGCCCTCCTTGCGGAAGAAAGAGTGAGACAGTCTCGAGGGAGTGACCTAGATATACAAAGTGCGTGCGTGCGCACAAGAGGTTGGGGGGGGCTAGATAGGCAATGCATGTATTTAGCGCGAGAGGGTGAGAGGAGAGAGAGAGAGAGAGAGAGAGAGAGAGAGAGAGAGAGAGATCAACATGGGGTGCAATGGCGGGTGTGTGAGGTAAATACATTTGGTAACAGAGTGGAAAAAGGGGTTGTGTAGTTGAGAGACTTAGAGATCGAAACATGGAGAGAAAGAATGAACGTGTGTTGGAAACCGATAGCTTCCTAAGGTGGTTAGGAGAGGAAGATTGACCGATATAGGAAGTATGTAGCGTGTGCAGGGGGGGGGGGGTTGAATGTACATAGTACGAGACTTAACATCGAAGTTTCAATTTGGTGTACATTGTAAGATTTGAACTGAGGACCATGCATACGAGTAATTATTTCGAATTCAAGCCATACTAAGTTTCGAAAAGTTGACATTGACTCAATTTGTTGTGCTTTTTTGTAGGTCATATGTTTGAATCCATCCAAAAGTTTTCTCACTACCATGGTGTTCATCATATACATATGAATTTGTATTAGAAAAGTAGCATGGATACAGTGAAATGCGAAATCCACGTTAGAATTGGAGATCGCTACATGACACACACACTAATTCAAATAATTAATTGTGTGACACACACTCTAATCCACGTTAGCGTGGATACCGTTTCGATTTTTTTTCAAATAACTCCTCATTAATTAATTTATAGTACTCCCTCTATTCACTTTTATAAGACCTCAAAGACATTTCAGACAATGTGCAAAACAGTTCATTTTAAGTTGTCTGAAACGACTTACAAAAGTGAACGGAGGGAGTATCTCGTTTCGAATGACTAATTGTTGCAAGGAAAACACATGCATGGTAATACATACAGATCGTTTGCAAATGAAAGAAGATTCCTTTGCATTCTCAAATGTAGGCGCACCAGGCATACCAGGGTCGTGTCAGGGTGGACACTGCTTCAGTGCCTTAAAGGCACCTGTCTTTGGGTCACTGACATGTGGGCTGATAACCCACAAGTGTAGGGGATCGCAACAGCTTTCGAGGGTGAAGTACAACCCAAATTTATTGATTCGACACAAGGGGAGCCAAAGAATATTCTTGAGCATTAGCAGTTGAGTAGTCAATTCAATCACACCTGGATAACTTAGTATCTGCAGGAAAGTGTTTAGTAGCAAAGTAGTATGATAGTAATGGTAACAGTAGCAAAAGTAAAGATAAATGTTTTTGGGGTTTTGTAGTAGTTGTAACAGTAGCGACGGAAAAGTAAATAAGCGAAGAACAATATGTTAAAAGCTCGTAGGTAATGGATCAGTGATGGATAATTATGCCGGATGCGATTCCTCATGTAATAGCTATAACATAGGGTGACACAGAACTAGCTCCAATTCATCAATGTAATGTAGGCATGTATTCCGTAAATAGTCATACATGCTTATGGAAAAGAACTTGCATGACATCTTTTGTCCTACCCTCCCGTGGCAGCGGGGTCCTAGTGGAAACTAAGGGATATTAAGGCCTCCTTTTAATAGAGAACCGGACCAAAGCATAAACACATAGTGAATACATGAACTCCTCAAACTACGGTCATCACCGAAAAGTATCCCGATTATTGTCACTTCGGGGTTGTCGGATCATAACACATAATAGGTGATTATAGACTTGCAAGATAGGATCAAGAACACACATATATTCATGAAAACATAATAGGTTCAGATCTTAAATCGTGGCACTCGGGCCCTAGTGACAATCATTAAGCATAGCAAAGTCATAGCAACATCAATCTTAGAACATAGTGGATACTAGGGATCAAACCCTAACAAAACTAACTTGATTACATGGTAAATCTCATCCAACCCATCACCGTCCAGCAAGCCTATGATGGAATTACTCACGCATGGTGGTGAGCATCATGAAATTGGTGATGGAGGATGGTTGATGATGACGACAGCGACGAATCCCCCTCTCCGGAGCCCCGATTGGACTCCAGATCAGCCATCCCGAGAGAGATTAGGGCTTGGCGGCGGCTCCGTGTCGTAAAACGCGATGAAACTTTCTCTCTGATTTTTTTCTCCCTGAACGTGAATATATGGAGTTGGAATTGAGGTCGGTGGAGGTCCAGGGGGCCCACAAGATAGGGGGGCGTGCCCTACAGGGGGGGGGGCTGTCTCGTGGACAGGCCCTGGGCCCACTGGTGTATTTCTTTCACCCAGAAATTCTTATTAATTCCAAAAAGTGCCTCCATGGATTTTCAGGACATTCTGAGAACTTTTCTTTTCTACACATAAAACAACATCATGGCAGTTCTGCTGAAAACAGCGTCAGTCTGGGTTAGTTTCATTCAAATCATGCAAATTAGAGTCCAAAACAAGGGCAAAAGTGTTTGGAAAAGTAGATACGTTGGAGACGTATCAACTCCCCCAAGCTTAAACATTTGCTTGTCCGCAAGCAATTCAGTTGATAAACTGAAAGTGATAAAGAAAAACTTTTACAAACTCTGTTTGCTCTTGTTGTTGTAAATATGAAAAGCCAGCATTCAAGTTTCAGCAAATATTATGAACTAACCATACTCACAATAACACTTAGGTCTCACAATTACTCATATCAATAGCATAATCAGCTAGCGAGCCATAATAATAAAACTCAGATGACAACACTTTCTAAAAATAATCATAACATGATATAACAAAATGGTATCTCGCTTTGCCCTTTCTGAGACCGCAAAACATAAATGGAGAGCACCTTTAAAGATCAAGGACTGACTAAACATTGTAATTCATGGTAAAAGAGATCCAGTCAAGTCATACCCAATATAAACCAATAGTAATGAATGCGACAGTGTGCTCTCCAGCGGGTGCTTTTTAATAAGAAGGGTGATGACTCAACATAAAAGTAAATAGATAGGCCCTTCGCAGAGGGAAGCAGGGATTTGTAGAGGTGCCAGAGCTCGATTTTAAAATAGAGATTGAATAACATTTTGAGCGGCATACTTTCACTGTCAAAGCAACAACTATGAGATGGTTGTATCTTCCATACTACATGCATTATAGGCAGTTCCCAAACAGAACGGTAAAGGTTTATACTCCCCCAACCACCAACAAGCATCAATCCATGGCTTGCTCGAAACAACGAGTGCCTCCAACTAACAACAGCCCTGGGGGAGTTTTGTTTAATTATTTTGATTTGCTTTGATCTTTTTGGATCATGGGACTGGGCATCCCGGTTACCGGCCCTTTCTCGTGAATGAGGAGCGGAGTCCACTCCTCGTGAGAATAACCCACCTAGCATGGAAGATATAAGCAGCCCTAGGTGTAACATGAGCTGCTCGAGCATACAAAACAGAATTTCATTTGAAGGTTTGGAGTTTGGAACATACAAATTTACTTGGAATGGCAGGTAGATACCGCATATAGGAAGGTATAGTGGACTCATATGGAACAACTTTGGGGTTTAAGGAGTTTGGATGCACAAGCAGTATTCCTGCTTAGTACAGGTGAAGGCTAGCAAAAGACTGGGAAGCGACCAACTGAGAGAGCGACAACAGTCATAAACATGCATTAAAATTAATTCACATCGAATACAAGCATGAGTAGGATATAATCCACCATGAACATAAATATCGTGAAGGCTATGTTGATTTGTTTCAACTACATGCGTGAACATGTGCCAAGTCGAGTCACTCAATTCATTTAAAGGAGGATACCATCCCATCATACCACATCATAATCATTCTAATAGCATGTTGGCACGCAAGGTAAACCATTATAACTCATAGCTAATCAAGCATGGCACAAGCAACTATAATCTCTAAATGTCATTGCAAATATGTTTACTTCATAATAGCTGACTCAGAAATGATGAACTCATCATATTTACAAAAACAAGAGAGGTCGAGTTCATACCAGCTTTTCTCATCCTAATAAGTCCATCATATATCGTCATTATTGCCTTTCACTTGCACGACCGAACGATGTGTATAATAATAAGAGTGCACGTGCATTGGACTAAGCTGGAATCTGCAAGCATTCAACTCAAAAGAGAAGACAAGATAATATGGGCTCTAAATTGAATAAACAATCATGCATAGGAGAGCCACTAAGCATTTTCAATACGATCTTCTCGACCCCCAAAGGAAAGAAAAGAAAATAAAACTATTTACACGGGAAAGCTCCCAACAAGAAAGAAGAAGAACTAGAAATCTTTTTGGGTTTTCATTTTAATTCCTACTACAAGCATGGAAATTAAACTAACTATTTTTTTTGGTTTTTCTCAAGGTTTATCAAACACACAAGAAGAAAACTAGAAAGAGAAATTTAAACTAACAAGGATAATACAATGAAAGAGTATGAGCACCGACGACTAGTGTGTGAACATGAATGTAAAGTCGGTGAGAAATACGTACTCCCCCAAGCTTAGGCTTTTGGCCTAAGTTGGTCTAGTACCAAGGACCGCCTGGCTGATATCCATAAGTGAAACCGGGGTTGTACTGAGATGCAGTGGCAACCGCCTCCTGAGCTGCAGCGTGTTAGTGAGCTGCCTCCACTCCCCTCTCGTATTCAGCTGCTTCCTCCCTGGTGACATCATATCATCCCTTTGCCTGATAATCAAAAAGATAGGGAGCAGGAAGAGTAACAGGGACGACGTTGCGTCTGTCATAGATTAGTCGATAATGGAGGAATAGTTCATTCCTCTCAAGAAAATGATGACTAAACATAGCTTATTTATCCAAATAAATAGGAGGTATTATCATATCTCCCTCTCGTGGGGCTATATTAAGATAATTAGCCACACGGGTTGCATAAATCCCTCCAAAGAAATCTCCCTTTCTACTATTATTCTGCAACCTACGTGCAACTATTGCCCCCCAAGTTATAACCTTTATAACCTAACACAGCACTCTTGAGGACACACAGATCAGGGACGCACATGTGACATGCTTCATCCTTACCATTAATACATCTACCAATGAAGAGAGCAAAATAATGTATAGAAGGAAAATGAATGCTCCCTATGGTAGCTTGTGCTATGTCCCTAGATTCTCCCATAGTAATACTAGCAAGAAAATCTCTAAATTCATATTTGTGAGGATCATTAATATTACCCCACTACGGGAGTTTGCAAGCAGTTGTGAAATCCTCTAAATCCATGGTATAAGATGTATCATAAATATCAAATATGACACTAGGAGAATTACGCACACAGTTATATTTAAACCTCCGCACAAAGGAATCAGTCAATTGATAGTACTGAGGACACTTATCTTGTAAGAAGTCCTCCAGCTCAGCATTATGCACAAACGCGTCAAATTCCTCCTTAAAACCTGCTTCGACCATAAAATCATCGGATGGCCACTCACAAGCTCGTACATCCGCATCCCTCGGCAATGCAAGATCTTGCTCACGTATAGCAATCCTGGGCCCTTTCTTTACCGAGGAACCACCTTGGTACATTCTTCTAAGCATATTTCTTTTTCTGAAATAAATCTGAAATTTTTAGTAACTTCAAGATAAAAGTGAATAAAACTGAACAAGATTGATAGCAACTACTCCTCACTACAAAAAAAATACACTTCCGTGATGATACGTGTTTGTCACAGTAGGTCGCGTTTTTTGTCATGCATGTACATTCATGACAAATTTATGACAGAATCAAGATAGTCATACCTGTGCTGTCGTAGAAGTGTTCAATGACATTACCAAAATTATCATCATGGAAGTGTCCACTTCCATGACGATAAATCGCGCGTCACATAACTGCTTTCATCAAGGGTGACCGACACGTGGCATCCACCGTAATGGAACACCATTAAGCTATCGGGTCGGGTTCTGGATCCAATAACCCGTTAACAGCCCCGACCAATGGGGATTTTCCACGTGTAAAATCATCATTGGCTGGAGGAAACACGTGTCGGCTCACCGTTGGGACAGATGTCATCCACTCATTGGACAGAAGGCGCCTATGATACGTCGACACGTGGCATGACCAAAAAGAGGCCCATTCCTGTGAAAAGGCCGGCCCGTTTGACTTGGTCAAAAGGTGGCGGGCCAGCCCATGGAAAGCCTGTTAACGGCCTATTCGCATACAGCCCATTTATAGCCCGCTAACCCAAGGCCCGTTACGCCCTATCCGATTTAGGCCCAGTAGCGTCATCTAGGCCATCCAATATGATTCCAGCCCGTTTTCACTTCTGGCCCATGTATGGCCCATGACGTCTTTCGGCCCATATGAGGCCCTATGTAACTCTTGGCCTATTAACGGCCCGTGGTGAAACTGGCCCGCAATGAACAGTGTATCACTTTACACCCACTAACGGCCCGTGGTGAAACTGGCCCGTAATGAACTGTATATCACTTTATACCCATTAAGGGCCTGTTATTCAGTTGGGCTGCTTCCAGCAAATGTTATCTTTCGGCCTTCTCAGAGCCCATTTATTCTTGGGCTCATTTCCAGCATTCGTTTACTTACGGCCCGTTACTGTCATTTTCTGCTTGTGGGCCAAATTCAACATGTGGTTACATCGGCCCGTTTGTGGCCCGTTAATACATTGGGCCGTTTTCATAGCGTCATAAAATACGGCCTATTAACGATGGCCCGTTATGGTCATACGGCCCGTATAAGGCCCATTGATGATACGGCCCGTAGAAGGCCCATTGTTTCTACGGTCCGTAGAAGGCCCATTGTTTCTATGGCCCGTAGAAGGCCCATTGTTTCTACGGCCCATAGAAGGCCCATTGTTTCTACGACCCATAGAAGGCCTACTATTTCTACGGCCTGTAGAAGGCCCACTATTTCTACGGCCCGTAGGAGGCCCAGTGTCACTATAGTAAATATTAGCCCATGGTTATTGTGGCCTAGTTTTAAAAAGAACTGCACTGACTACAAGCAAACAAATAAACAAGACAACAAGGAAATAAATAAGCAAGCAACTTATGCTAGGCTATCATGGCTGTTACACATATTACATCCACTGGGCATCAAAGTTCGCCACCAGTGCAAATATTGGGAACAAAGTAGCATATCATATACACTGGTTGTCAAAGTTGGCGACCAGCGCAAATAAACGCCACAGCAAAACAAATCCAGAACTGAAACCACTTTAGAAGATCTCAAGAAACAATATCCTGGGTACCCATAATGCTGGCAAGATGCTTAGCAAGCTTATTAACTTTCTCTTGTTTGGCGCTTAAATCCTCCAGCGCTTGCTGTTGCACCAGAAAATATGCATCTGAATTCTGCAGGGACTTCCTGAGTCCTTCAGCTTCCTGTCGCAGCACATCTAATCAATGTCTTTCAACTTGAAGTTGAGACTCAAGAAGATGAACTGATTTAGGCAGCGAGTTCGAAGAGCTTGTGCCAGCAGTAGTGGCCAGTAACTCGAACACTACATCAAGACAGGACTTTTGGGTTCCCTCACTGTCGTCAAGATAGTTTTTATCAGCTTTCTCGGAGACCAACAGGGATGTCTCACTATCTTGAACCTTGTCTGCATTACTTCCTTTACCATTGGATAATGCGGTATTGTTCTCCAATATTTTGTCCGCATTCTAAAAGAGAAACAAGCAGACACATCACATGTTTACCATGTTGTTTATGATACTCATTTTGGTAAATGAGTTCAGTAGTAAAGTGGACATGATAACAGCATGAAACAAACATATATCTATGTGCCATGGTCACTTTATGGTCTATATCATTCTAGTTTTTGTTGCCAAATCAAGATAGAGACACAGTTGAAATAATATTTGTTCAAGACAAAGCCGAATAGACAGAATATAAGTGTGGGTAACTATAGAGCAATAACAACACTTGTAATGTGCATGACATGAGAACATAACTGTTTATTCAATTGAAACTGAAATCAACATAGAGCAGGTTACAACAGCAAACCAGTTAAAGAAACAGGTTTAAAACATACCTGTTGCGCCATTGGAGTTTCAATTCCATCCTTCAAATTTGAAAATAGTTGGTATGAGTAAATACAGTAATGCAAGAGCAAAGGAGTATGAACCATAGCTACAGAACCTGACCTGAGAACAAATCTTCTTCTCCTTTATGCGTTGAGTTGGGATTCGGAGTGGTGGTCCTCGTGCTTTGGGCACTGCAGTTCCCTTACTAGCCGCTCGTGTTTGGGTGCTCTGTGGTGGAGACGGTGTTGTGTCAACTAGAACTGGGTTACTATCTGCCGGGGTTGGGGTTAAAAGGGGTGTAGCCAGTTCTCTGTCCAACTGGGTAGGGGTACAATCTGCGAGAGTCTGGGTTATGTGTGGTGGATCTGGTCCTTGGGGAAGTACAACCGTGGTTCTATCTGCATCAACTGGTAGCACTATCTTTTCTGAAGACCGTGTTGTTACTCCCTTAGATACTGCCATCACGCTCTCCAATTCAAATGGCTGATAAACAATAAAAGTAATTGAAAGTATAGACATTGTATGATAGACAGGTGCAATGGATAGTGGGGAATAAAAGAGGGCATGAAATAATTCATATTTATGTTGTGTAACCAAACAGGATAGCATGACACAATTTCACATATATGATGGCTAACTAAACAGGATAGCATGACACAGTTTCACATTATGATGGCTAACTAAAAAAGATGGAAAGACATAGTTCAAAATATGAGACTATGTAAACAGGATGACATGACATAACTATATAATGTGTTTATTAAATAGGTTGGCATGCCATAATTCACATACATTCATGGATAGTATGCCATAATTCTAAATATGATGACTGTAAACACTAAACAGGATGAGATGATATAACTATATGATGTCTTTATTAAATGGGTTGCCATGCCATAATTCAGATAGATGATGTGTATGTACTATGTAAACATGATGGCATGATATAATTCAAATATATGATTTATATAGTAAGCAAGTAAGCAGATGGCAATCTATATATGAAGTAAAAACTAAGCAATGCAAGACAACATGCATGACATGGGTAATATAACCCTGCCAAGTTTGAGCATAGACCTCAGGGGGGAAATAGGACTGGTCATCCATCTCTGAATCCTCCTTTGAGGAGCTCTCTATAGCCAGCAAGATGTCTGCTTCAGCAGGTAGCATTGTCTGCTCTGAATACCTTGTTTTCACTCCAGGTACTTCCATCACCACTTCAAATGGCTGATGCACAGGAAGAGTAGTTGAATATACAAACATTGTCGACAAATGGAACACGTAATACAAAAAAATGATAGCATGATATAATTCACATACATGATGATTGGCTAAACAACATGGCATTGCATAATTCACATATATAATGCCTTTGCAACAAGATAGCATTGTATAATTCACATATATAATGTCTTGCAACAAGATGGCAATGCATAATTCACATATATGGTAATTAGACACTGAACAGGTGGCATTCACACAAAGCATGTTTAAACTAATCAAATGGCATAGCAATGCGAGACACCATACGCACGATATGAGCAACATAACCCTGCCAAGTTAGAGCATACACCTCGGGGGGGGGATAGGACTGGTCATCTATCTCTGAATCCTCCTCTGAGGAGCTATCCGTAACCAGCGAGATATGCGCTTCGTCAGATAGCATAGTCTGTTCAGAAGACCTTGTTTTCACTCCAGAATTTTCCATCACCGTGTCAAATGGATGATGCACACGAAGAGTAGTTGAATGTACTAACATTGTTGACGAATGTAATATGTAACGAAAAAAAAGATGGCCTGATATAATTTACATATAAGATGACTGGCTAAGCAGGATGGCATTGCAAAATTCACATATATGATGCCTGGCTAAACAAGGCGGCCTTGCATAATTCACATAAACGATGAATAAACTAAACAGATGGCATTCGCACAAAGGATGTCTAAACTAAGCAGATGACATATTTGATGTATAAAGTAAGCAATGCAGGACACCGTATGCATGATATAACCAACATCAGCATGCCAAGTTAGAGCGAAGACCTCAGGGGCTAAATAGGAGTTATCTTCTCCTTCCGAATCCCCCTCAGAACAGATATCTTCCTCTCGATTATAATCCGAAATGCGTGGAGGGGGGCTGCCTTTGCACCTACCATGGAGCGACGTCTGCATGAAATTATATTTCCACGCAAGGCTCGTCTCTTTTGCTCTACATGTTCAGTTCCATTGTTTACAATAACTGTCATGCATAGGAATAAAACATAGTGAGATTATGTAAGGAGTGCATGCAGAAATCCGGAGTGATGGTAGCAACCTGTGGATAGACCCAAAACCAATAATAGCAGGCAGATAATGGCTTTAGTTAATAAATACAGATAATGGCTTCTTTACTGTTTGTTTACCACCCAACATGAAACTCATAGTAGACACCAGAGATTAACCAGATAGTAGATAGATACTATTGATAACGGCCCCGATATGTACCCCACAACCATTTAAAAACTCAAGTTTGACCATTAGTTTGGAGCTGACTCAGAGTCTAATAGGTGAACATGACGATAAAGTAGCATGTAATATTAAGCAATGCATAATGTAAGCAGACATGAAAGAGTGCGACCTCTCTTGTAGACCCGTGTAGTCCTCGAGGTCAACTGCTCGGTTGATGATGGTAATGCAGTTTTCATGGCTGCCAGCGGCGGGGAAGAAGATCTGAGGCGGCGAAAGACAGTCTGGAGGCCGGATCCCTGCTCTGCTAGACCCTTCTATCGTTGGAGCAGCTGAGCTGGGGTGGACGACGGCGCATCAGGACCGGGACAAACCACGCAAGGTTTTCTTTGACAACTATCTGTAAGAGAAGTAATTCTGTAAGGGCTCGTTTGAATTGGAGGATTCCAACAATGCAGGGATAGCAAATAGACAAGAAAAGGATAGGAATGCACGTGCAAAATAGAGAATTTAAAAACACAGGATTTCTGCCAATCTGGGTGTTTGATTCACAACAATTGGAAGATCAGAGGATGCAAAGAAGCATGGTGAGATTAAGTCAAAGCACAAGAAAATGTACGGTTATAATGCTATTATGCTACCATCTCTTAGTCTTGTGCTTCATGAATAGGAATTTGAAAAGGAGGACAAGTGAAAATTAAAATTCCTACGTTTTTCTTTCAGGGATACACTAAAGGAACAAATAGAAAAAAGAGATGCAACAAGTGTACAACCTCTTTGGCGAAGCCATGTCGATCTCAGCGTGATTGGGTTCACCGGTGAGGATGCTGCCGGCTGACTTTGCTGTCAGAGGAGGGGAAGAAAATCTTAGGCGTCTGGAGATGGAGCCCGAGGTACTGCTCCGCTGTGATGGAGGGTTTCGTCGTTGGAGCAGCTCCGGTGAGTTGTACGACGCCGAGGCTGAAGCAGGACAAGAGAGACAACGAACAACGTGAACTTGAGTGGAATTCTAATAGCATCTCCAATACATGACGTAAAATACATAACCACAAAGTGCTAGATGCAAAATACATCAGCCGCTCATCTTTGAACTTAACTGTCGAAATTGAACTTAACTGTCGAAACTGAACCTAACTGTCGAAACTGAATTTTGCTATCGAAACTGAATTTTGCTATCGAAACTGAACGCACTCGCAAGGTGAGGCTACACGTCAGCCGACTGACTTTTTCATCTCTAGTCAGTCAATTTTGCAGCCGTTGGATACGAAATCAAGGGCCTGCGGTTCATCTTCAACCTCCACCCCCCTGAGCCTCCAGCCACCACCGGCCAAACAGCAGCCCCCCGCCGCCCGCGGCCGGCGGTGCGCTGCCCCGCCCACCCCGAAAACACTCCCCACCACCGGTCTGTCGCTGCCCCGGCCATCCCTCTACGCCCCCCCCCATGCCGAGCTTTTTCTCCGGCGATCCCCATGCCACCGCCCCGCCAACGCCCCGCCACCGCCGGCGACCACCGCCCCCATCATGAACCCTAAGATAGATAGTGGGGTACCTCTCCGGCAAGCCCCCCTCCCCGCTGCGGCTGGTTCTTCCTTCACCCCGGCGAGCCCACCCCTTGGAAATCGACTGACCTGAAAGTCGATTCAGTCGACTGAAGTGTAGCCAAATCGGAGCAGCATCGCAAGCAAGAGCAAGAGCGAGAGAAGCAGCACGAGCAAGAGCAATAGCAAGAGCAGACCAGGCAGGGGACCGAGAGCAAGAGCAGAGCAGTAGTGCGAGCGAGAGCTAAAGCAGCAGCAGCTCCAACTGATGTGGACATCGCCGTCGAGGGAGCGACGCCGTGGACGAAGTGGCCGGCGACGCCGCCGTGGATGGAGCCACGCTGTGTCGGCTCGGGACCGAGCGCCGGCAGCACCATGAGATCGAATTAAGAATAAAATGCAGCGATTAGTGTACAACCTCTTTGGTGGCGCCGATTAGGCCACAGCTTCATCCGAGGAAACAGTGATGATGATGCTCTTCCAGTGGTGCAGGTGAAGACGACGGTGTGGGAATAGAGGTGGTGCAAAAGACGAGGGGAACATCGAGGCAGCTCCTTGGAGGTGGAGGACGGGGTGGCTGAACCGGTGGGATGATGAGATCGACGACGGATCCTCATCCGGTAAGGTGGATGAGGGACGTCGAGGTGTTGCTGTGGACGACGTCGTCGGGGAAGAAGCTCCGGCTGGGTGGCGAACGGAGCAGGGTGTGGGGTTTTGTCGCGGGTTTTCGTGGCCTCGGTGTATGAATGGGTGGGCGGATGGGATGGCAGTGGGGAACCATGGCTTAAAGACGCGCTTGTGCAAAATGTGGGGTAAGTTATGAAAGTACCCGCCACCGATTTGAGGCGGTTCTTTCGGTTCAGGGATACCGCGGGCATTTCGCGTGTCAGGATTTCACAGGAGGTGGGAGTTTTCACGCGTGTTGTAATTTCAGAATAGCAAGGCGCGGGTTGAGATGGAGGGAGTTGTCGGAGCACAACGAGACAAAGATATATCTTAAATATTTCGGTCTAACAAGGCGCGGGTTGAAATTTCCGGACAAGCCTAACGTGTATTGTACCAAATCAATGCGCGCTACAAATGTCATTCAAAACTTTGAATTCATGTTATGTTCAATTAAAATATTTCGCTACATGTATAATGCATGCAACCTACTACTCAAATGAATGTTTTAGTGCATTCCAAACATATATACTACTGCTTCAATATGAACTAAATTTGAATAAGATCTACAGTAATGATTGTTGTGAAGTCAAAGCATTTGAATTCATTTCTCTGTTTTAATAAGATCTACAATCATCATTATTGTCAAGTTAAACCATCGTTTGTGTATTATCTTCACAGCACACCACATGATTAGTCTCGAGTTACATATGAACTATGTGTACTATATGAACTTGAACTAGATTTTTTGAATCCACTTTATTTTGATTTCAAATCACATTACATTTCTAGCTCTAGCTAGATCTTCATAATCTAAACCATGTCTCATATGTATAATGTGTTTATCACATTATGTATGGTGCTCCGCCCCCTACGCCTACAAGTATTTAGATGTGAGTTGCAAACACCACACATTACCACAAATTCAAATAAAATGTGAGAATGTTCGATATATAGTATTGTTTAGATTGTTCGATATTTAGTTGTAAGCTGCAAACGCCACACATTATCACAAATTCAAATAAAATGTGAGATTGTTTGATGTATAGTATGGTTTAGATTGTTCGGCATTTAGCTGTGAGTTGCAAACGCCATGCATTATCACATTATGGTATAACATGTGCACAACACGTGTATCACCGCTATATTCATGCATGCAATGTTTAAAACACTATGATCTCCTATTCAAATATATGAATCCGCTTTCATATCAAATTATGATCTTTGTTAGTCTCTTACACCCACACAATCCTCTAACCTTTGTAGCTACCACTAACTTTCTCTCGTGCATGCACACGCCCTCCTCGCCCTCCCCCTCCCTCGGCATTCTATCCACCGGGCACATTCATTTTTTTCTTTAGGTCGTTCTCCCAGAGTCTCCACAACTCCTTTCCGACACTCACCGATCGATAAACCTCTCCAGCGATGCCTGCCTACAACATACACACACAGCTTCAATCTCCTCCTTTATGTGTCCTTGCCTCGTGTCTCTCATACGGTCAGACACACGTGTAAACTCTCGCCCCTCTTTTCATCGATCTCACAACCGCACACTCCTCCCCTATCTAGCTAGTAGTTGGGCCTCTCGCACCACCTCCTAGCTCCATTCTCTCTGTCTATCCGTGTCGCTGGTACTTATTTGCCTCTAACAAATGGACGTACACCGACCGATCTCTCGCTATACATATAGCCAGCTAGGTCCTTATAACTCGTTTTTACCCACACGTCGATCGATCTACCTCATTAGTTGTGTCTCTCCCTTCCTCCGACAAACAACAATTGATCTACCGATCTAGTTAGGTTTGCTTACCAAACACATGGTTCCCCTTCATCATCCATGGATGTGTCCCGATAGATCTATCACGCACAGGCACACACAGAAACACACCCCCACTCTTATTGATAACATTGCAGTTCCACCCTCAGTTTGTCTAGTAGGCCTCTCCCACCATCTCCGAGAAGCAACTCCATCACCTATCCAGCACTCTACCCCTCTCCTCCCTCTCTCTCCCTCTCTCCTCTCTCTCTATCCCATCATATTTCCCGTCCTTCAGTTATGTATGGATGTCGACCGATCTCCCTCAAGACATAGCTGGGTCTCTCCTTCTCAACACATATACGAGTCGTTCTACCTCTATAGTTAGGCCTCTGCCTACCCCTCCCCCACCCCTCCCCCCACACACACCGATACATCGAGCGCTCTAGTCATGTCTCCCTGCCACACACAAACTTGACATGTGCCCTATAACATTCCGGTAGGCCAGTCGCCCTATATCCTTGACTTGCACACACACACAATTTCGATGGCTCTCTTCATCGATCTCGCACCCACCCACTTTATCCTCTCTTCAACTCTATTGATAGCTATGACCCCTCCCTCTCTTCTCGTGGATTGCCCGACCCTCTATGTATGATATGGATAGGCCTCCATTTCACACACATTGCATGCAAAATTTTGTTTGAGATGTCATCGACACATATTCCCACAAATAATTCACGAAATCAACCCCCCACCCCACCCCACCCCCCCAAAACAAAAAACACTCACGAACGTGGTTTGTATCTCTCACACACACCCACGTAGGTGGGGGACGTGCACGAAGAGAAGAGGTGCATGCACGGCGCACGTACTCTCGTCTCTTTCCCAACCACACCCGCGCGGGTACACGGTGGAGCTCATTTTTGTACGAAAAAGGCAGCCCACGTGGTAATTTGGCACGTGTACTTGTTGTCCACTTGGTGTAGGGAGGATCGTCTACCACGGGTCAACAAATAAATTGCGACTTGATGCGTTATGTTAAATTAAAAAAAGAGGCAAACCATGTGGGGCCTACCTTAGAGGCAAGGCTCTATACACTGGAGTACTTTTGATGTGTCCCGTCAACTCACAGAACGAGGAGAAGCTTGCTTAGTATGCCGTCTCCCCTGCCCACGGACGCGGTGGCTCGCAGGATGAGGTGAAGCTTGCTCCTCCCTCGCCCATGCACGCGGTGGCTCGCAAGACGAGGAGAAAAATTTATTACTCCATCCGTTTACTACTCGTCCCTACTACCTTGGTTATAGAGATTATATCATATTGTTTGGAATATATATGTCCTTAGTAGATTTCAATATGAACTACTAGTACATACTCCAAACACTGATGTATATAGACGTATTTTAGAGTGTAGATTCACTCATTTTGCTCCGTATGTAGCACTCTCCCTCGCCCCTCGACCCTCGCCCACGTGGTGGACGTGCAGCAATTCATTCGGTCTCATATAGCCAGAACGATATATACTGCACTACCATTATTGCTCGACTTCCCGAAGAGGCGAAGAGCCAATCGCAAGGTTAATATTTTGGAGATGCCAAGCGCAAGGTTATAGGAGAACGAGTAGTAGGTGCCGCGTCATTTATAAATAAAGTTTTTTTTCTTCAGTGGCACGTACGCAATATGATAGGTTCATATGGAGAGAAAAGGAAACCGCTCCACTATATACATAGTCAGGACGGGCCAGCCTACACGGTTGCTTGCTGGGGTTACTCTCTTCACACTCTCTCGCACAAAACGACTGTGGCCACATCTCTAACATCCCGGCGGATCACGTCCGCTTGGGGAAGGGGTGGATGCTTAGTGTAGATGCGGTGGCCGTCGCCGATGGCGAAAACCCACTGTCGGCACGTCCCGATCAGGGGTCCCCGCCGTTCTCTCTCACAAAGCCGGTGAGGTTGCCTTCGTCCCTTGCTCACTGCCGCGACGTGGGCAGTTGCCGCCTCCCGCCGCCCTCCTCAAGGTTGAGCTACGTCCCTCAGGTACAACTCCCTTTACAGCCGGCTTGCACCACTGCTCCAGCTGCCCACATCACTCCCTGTGGATATTTCTCTACTTCTTTGCCCCGCACATACCTCTACTGGCTTCTACGTACTGTATTTGTGATGAGTTTATGTCTCATCAACTAGTCCCAGTAATCTTATTCTAATCACGCTTCTTCAATTTCTTTGCCACAGGGATGCTCATCTCGATTTTGGTGAAACTGCACAAAATGATCCGATGGTCAAAAGGTTGCAAACTTCATTTATTAGGAAGCTCGAACGTTGCCAGCAAATTGAAGCCTGGTCAGGGTTCACGGTTCAAGGGCTAGGGACTGCATGGATCGTTTTTTTCTTTAGCTGCCTCTGTTCCAAAATAAGTGTCAACTTTAGTAGTAGTACAACTTTGTACTAAAGTTTGCACAAAGTTGAGACACTTATTTTGGAACGGAGGGAGTACATATTTGCTATGATCTGTCAATCATTGAGATGCAATAGCATGCATGTTAGTCTCCTTTGTATTTGATGAAATGTTGCAACGGGCAACCTTGGACGCAAGATACATGTAACAGAAGCTGGAAGCTTCATAGCATTGTACAAATTTATCTCGCTGATAAATTACAGTACGTACTATACTAGTACTTCCTCCGTTCCTAAATATAAGTCTTTGTAGAGATTTCACCATGAACCACATGCGGATGTATATAGATGCATTTTAAGTGTAGATTCATTCATTTTGTTCCGTATGTAGTGGAATCTCTACAAAGACTTATCTACTAGTAATAGCTAGCCCCCACTACTAGGAATTCTCTATCCTCTCCTTGAGCCACATCATCAAAATTGATGTAGCCGTTAGATGAAGTAAATCAGTCCATAATAGCCGTCTGATCTAGACGTTGAGAGGCTCCGCACTAAGCCACATGCAAGCATGCAGAAATACCATGGCACATGCATGTGAGTGGGTTTTAAATCACATCAACATGTCTGCATGCAAGCATGCACCGGTAGCATGCATGTAAGTGAGCTTTTAAGTCCCATTAACATGTCAAAAAGAAAAATATAATCCCATTATGCAGTAGGAGTTGGCTGATCTTTTTTCCTTACGTGGGATGATCTAAATGATGATGGGAGTTTATTTAGTTTGGCTACCACATTTGTCATGCGGTTATAGAGTTTTTTTAGTTCTATGAAATCGATAATTTTGCGCAGAGAGATATACCGCTGTTCCGCGGCAACGCGCGGGGACTCATCTAGTAATATTTAGGAACGGAGGGAGTACTATGTAAAGAGTTAGGTGTCGCACGGTGATAGTGTGAGGTGGGCCATGTAATCACTGAGCCTGCGTGTTTTCACTGCTCTTGCACGCCTCCGCTGTAAGAATGGAGAAAATTGTAATCTAGTAGTAGTACCTCCTTTCGCCGAAAGCGTGGGACATCCAGCAGTCCTACCACCTCAGTAATAAAGACCAATGAGCCGTCAAATCACATAGACCCAGCAGTAAGTTGGACGGACGAAGCAACCATCACTCTTGCGCCAGTGAGAGGTCGCGTCCGCTCTGCCCGGGCATGAATGCGGCACCGATTCTTTGGAGCGGCGCTGACCGTTTCGGGCGGGAAGCGCGCGCGGGCGATGGAGGGCTTTGGGTGGGCCAGGCTGGTCAGGAGCGGGCGTGGCAGCTGTCCGCATGTCCCTACCAGACACGCCCAGAAACGAGAGGATGCACCGACTGTCGCGGCTAAAATCATACACTACACAACATCTCTCTGTAGGAGTAGGTCGATCTGTCGCTCTCTCTAACACACACATGCTGTTAAACACACACACACACGCACACGCACGCACCTTGGTCCCGTTGCACCTTCTAACGTGACTTATTACACCTAGACGGAGGGAGTAGTAAGTATACGAGATACGGTGGCACACTGACTTAAGTCGAATACAAGTGCCCAAAATTTGTGTGCATGTTATAATAAGGATTCACTTAAAATAGTACGTGAGCGAACATAGGGATCAATTGGACAGTGTTCCCGAGCAGTAGCGAGATGTGTGAGGTAAGGTACACCGCTGGCGCTTTTAATTTTTCTTATTAATTTGTTTGTTTCACCCTCTGACTGGTGGGACCCAACGTACTACGTGGAGAGAGGTAAGGTGACTAAGGCTGCATTATTTCTGCACCACTGTGGATAGTCTTACCACCAAAGCCACATGACACGATTATGATTGAAATCCCAATGACTCCCACACACACAAAAAAACACGGCATGCTTGTCACACGAATGCAGGAATGTATAAAAGGTTATTTCCCTCTCGTTGAACATAACGGGAGGGTTGTGTAGCTGGTTAGCCTGTTCGCTCATCAAACTTGAGGTCTCGGGTTCGATAACTACACTTGAGCATAATTTGTGCCAAGAGGATTCTTTGACTGGTCAAAATGTTTTCTAGGGTTTGCACGCTTCACACTCTCTCTCCAGTATATATATACACGCTGGAGCCTCAAGCGCTTGTAGTTGCTCTCTTCACACTCTCTCGCCCTCTCCCGCTGGAGCCTCAGCGCTTGTAGTTGCTCTCTTCACACTCTCTCGCCCTCTCCAGATCTAAACAAGACTTCGTTGGCCTCTCTCTCCCTCACTGCTGCTCAAAGAGCCGGCAGGATCCGTCCGTCGGGAAGGGAAGGAGGCTTAACGCTGTCGCCGTCGGCGAGGGACTACCGGCGCAGCTGTTCACTTTCCACCCAGCGGCGGCGCGGGAGGGCCTCCGACCCCTTCTTCTTCGCCGCCGTCCCGTCGCCCACCGAACCACGCCCCAAGAACCTTAAGGTATATTTTACTTACTCCACATGCATTGCTCTAGCTGCATGTATACCATGAATCTAGGATGTGGTTCAAAGAGGAAAGGAGTGGGGGAAAGTAGTGGGAAAAGTTGTATATAGCATGAATCTAGGACGTGGTTCAAAGAGGAAATGAAGGGGGAAAGTTGTATAGCATGAATCTAGGACGTGGTTCAAATAGGAAAGGAATGGGGGAAAGTAGTGGGGAAAGTTGTATCGCATAAATCTAGGACGTGGTTCAAAGAGGAAAGGAAGGGGTGAAAGTACTAGTTCAAAAAGGAAAGGAAGGGACAAGGCTGTAGAGTTTGAGCAGGACTAGATTAGCTGCACTCACATAGGGAAAGGTGTCTAAAGATAACAAAACTAGGACCAACACAAATATGCTCCTTGGTTGTTTGTTCTTTGTTGCAACAGACTGTGCATGACCACAGTACATCAGTAGATGCACATGGTGCTGGTGCGTCCAATGTCCCGTGCAACTCATTAGCAGTTGTTAATCTATGGCCCTGTTTGGTTAAAAACTCCCTAGTCCCTACCTGCTTGGTTCCAGGGACTAAACATGGACTAGAGGTTATTAAATAACATGATAAAAGACCATGTTACCCCTAGTAATGAACTAATAGAAACAAGGTGAGATGCATGGCAGGGGCAACTATTGGAAAAAGTCCCAAAAAGACTCCCTCGGGGTCTTCTTTCTTTAGTCCCAAATGCCCACTTTTAGTCCCGAAAAGTCCCTCCTGTTTGGTTTAGATGTGACTGACACGGAGTTTTTTTAGTCCCTACACCAAAATGTCCCTGTAAACAAACACCCTCTAATAATGCCGCTGGAAAATTGATGTACTGCCACAGTTAAAAGAAAATTACATGTTTAACGAATTTTATTGTTAATATAATCTCTATGTTAATATTAATCAATGCCACCGTTTGAGAAATGCTACTGTCTTGCTTTCTTTCCCATTTCGATAAGGTAGATGCTTCTTTTTTTTGGCTTCTGTGTCATCCACCGTTATTGACCACTAATTGTTTCCTTTGCACCTCTGTGTAAACAGGGTTATCTACTTCACCTCGTTGCCATTGTGACCTTTTGTTGCACTGCACAAAACACTTTAGTTTTAAGACTGTTTTGTGCAGTTCAACCAAAATTTCACACCGACAACATTGCTTGATTGCTTGATCTTAGTGGAACTGCACAAGAGGAGATCTTACTTCCTATTCGTTAAGGCGAATTTGGTTTAGATCTTCTTCTTGTGAGTTGTTTGAATTCCGCATCATGAGAGGTCAGTACTAGCCTTCTTTCACATGATTCTGCAGTGTGCTTTCATATGTTGTGCTACTTGTACGATAATGTTGCTTGATTTTAGTGAACTGCACAAATGAAGACAAGACTTCCAATCTGTATGTGCATCGTAATATCCCATTGAGGTAAGATAAGGATATTTCATAACTGTTGGCCTGTATTTTGCCACTTTCATCAGAAAATTAAGTTTACTACTATACTTGTGCTCCCTAATTGACATGCCAAATCTTACATTGAAGGCGAAGCTTGTCTGTTATTGAACCAAGTGATGAAGGGGAAGAACAAGCGGAAGAAAAACACAAATCAACTCCCGGTGCTGTAATGAAGCACTGGAACTGTGATGACACAAGTAATGATATAGTTTTGCATCTTAATTTATTGCTATGGCTGGAACGAGCAATTGTTTTGCCACTGATTTGATGCCATACGTAATTATCTCTACTTGACAGGGATCTTCTTTGAAGATACCATATATTCTGGTGGAACTGCAAAAAAATATGTTGGAAACATTAAACTAATCGAGGAGTATATAGTAAGCATGGCCACCATAGTAGATAGCAACAAATGGTTCCGGAGAAGTGCTTCATCTATATGCTCTACACAATCAGCCTCCTGACAAAGGTTGGTACTCGCCCACTAATTCATCCATATGATTGAGCTTTGTCATCTCTATTAGCGTTGTGCTATTGTTTAGATACTGTCATGAAAAAGTGGTATTGTCCTTGAGAAGTGCTTCATCTGTGCTGTTTTAAATATTTCCTTTCCTTTTTTTCGAGCAAATAGGGATGCTAGCATTTAGTTGTCCTCTTGTCTTTGCACAATAGGATCATCTTCCTCTGAAGAAGAATATGGAGTATGTGAAGTGACTAGTTCCGATTATGCCAGGATGAAGAAGCACTGTCTATCTTCTCATCAGAAGGAGCAGTTGAAGGATGGTTACATTACTCCCCACAAGGCCAAACTAACTTCAGCTCAGAAGGACTGACAAATCTCCATTTTTTTGCTATGATGCACGAGTACAATGTTGTTCTAGGATTCTCATTAGAAGGAGCAGTTGAAGGATGGTTACATTACTCCCCACAAGACCAAACTAACTTCAGCTCAGAAGGACTGACAAATCTCCATTTTTTTGCTGTGATGCGCGAGTACAATGTTGTTCTAGGATTTTTTCTGGTGAGTTCCATTTTTCTAAAAGTGTGATGTACATGGACCATGTAGGTGCCAATTTAAACTATCAATTCATAGTACATTTTGCTTTACACTAATCACTTTTTTTGTATTTGTGCAAACAGGGGTGATCGGCTTGATTTCAATGGGAACTGCACAAAATGTTCATGAATACATTGAATCATTCATTTCCACCACAAGAAAGGAGGTGCCAATAAGTTCAAGGCATTGCAACATATAAGGGCGAAATCATACAAGCTACGCGTGAATTTGGTTGATTTTAGTGGAACTGCACAAAAAACAGCTGGTTTATTTAGCACGAGGTGCCATGTCAATGTCCGAACTGATGGCAAACCCTGCCCATTCCACAATCGTAGGCATTTGATATTTTGGAATGGGATAACCTTGTCAATTTTTTCTCATTGATTTTAAGACATGTGTTTGATATTTTCGAATGGGACGCCCTTGCTGTCAGCAGTGTCGATCAAAATTTTCTTTATTCTTTAGTTGTGAAGTAAATATTGCCTCTAACATGTGAGTCGCTGAGATGCATAATCATCAATTGTTTTGAATGTTCTCTATGAATTTCCAGCCCTGTGTGTTTGATTGCAATGTACAGAAACACTAAAAAGCTACTCAAACTCTTTGTACTCCTTCTGTTCCTTTTTACTTCGCACATTGTGAAAGTGCATACTTTTTTGTATAAGATTGGTCAAAGTAGAGATACTTTGACTGCAGACAAAACTTGTATAGAAAGGACCGGAGGGAGTACATGTGAAACTGCTGCAAACGAGGTGATCACCCTGGGAATAATGCTAGTACATATTGTTTTGCATGTTCATCCAATGCCAGTGATACAGGAATTCGAACTAATCGAAATAAATTCATTCATACACAGTCGAATTTCATATAAACATGCCGGATTTAATTACATTTCATACATTCTTCAACTAAAAAGGGGTGTTTGTGGCCGCATGCATCTCCCAGATGCAGAGGCCGGGGGTCATCCTCCTTTTCTAAAAAAAACTAAAAAGGGGGTGCGCTAGAGGTATAATTAATTAACCGAAGCTACCCACTTGTGTCCCGCTGAGCCGAACAGAAGCTTCAATGACTTAACTGCAGGTGTAGTTGCGTAACTGACATGTGGCATGTTGGGCCCACGTGTCAGTCAGCCAACTGCACCAGCAGTTAAGTAGAAGCAACGTTCTTCTCCAGCGCAGCTCTCCGACTCCACGTTGCCGCCAAGAAGCTAACCGGCCGTCAATGGTCAACCCACCTAGCATGGCTTCAACCGGAGGGTAGCAGCGCTGGCCTTACTTGGACCCGAGCGGCGGCGACCTACCGTGTTCTACTCTTCCTCATTTTCTGTGTGGCGCGGCCTCGTTGGCGGCGGGGAGGGGCCTCGGCGGAGCCGGCGATGTCCTTTGTCTCGTTGCCGGCGGGTGGCGCCTCAGCCGAGTGGTGGAAATCCTCCCCCGTGTTGCCGGCGGGGTGGGGCCTTTGCTAAGCCGGCGATGTCCTCTGCCTCATTGTTGGTGGGGCGGGGCCTCGGCGGTGTCCTCTGCCTCGTTGTTGGCGCCATGGGGACTCGACAGAGCTGGCGGTATCCTCTGCCTCGTTGTTGGCGCCGCGGGGCGTCGTCGACGCCAGCGGAGCGGGGACTCGTCGGAGCCGGCATTGTCCTCTGCCTCGTCCTCGGTCTCGCCAAACAGCGCCTCGCCCGCTTCATCGCCCTCTTTGCTAGCCTCTTTGTAGGCAGTCGCAGCCTCCGCCACCCGCATGCGTGTAACGCCCCCGATTCAATCGTACACTAATCATGCACGCAAACATGTACGATCAAGATCAGGGACTCACGGGAAGATATCACAACACAACTCTAAAAACATAAATAAGTCATACAAGCATCATAATACAAGCCAGGGGCCTCGAGGGCTCGAATACAAGTGCTCGATCATAGACGAGTCAGCGGAGGCAACAATATCTGAGTACAGACATAAGTTAAACAAGTTTGCCTTAAGAAGGCTAGCACAAACTGGGATACAGATCGAAAGAGGCGCAGGCCTCCTGCCTGGGATCCTCCTAAACTACTCCCGTCGTCATCAGCGGCCTGCATGTAGTAGAAGGCACCTCCATTGTAGCAGGAATCGTCGTCGATGGTGGCGTCTGGCTCCAGGGCTCCAGCCTCTGGTTGCGACAACCAGGTAGAAGGGAAAGGGGGAAAAGAGGGAGAAAAGCAACCATGAGTACTCATCCAAAGTACTCGCAAGCAAGGAGCTACACTACATATGCATGGGTATAAGTGTAAGGAGGCCATATCAGTGGACTGAACTGCAGAATGCCAGAATAAGAGGGGGATAGCTAGTCCTTTCGAAGACTACGCTTCTGGCAGCCTCCGTCTTGCAGCATGTAGAAGAGAGTAGATTGAAGTCCTCCAAGTAGCATCTCCAAGTAGCATCGCATAGCATAATCCTAACCAGGCGATCCTCCCCTCGTCGCCCTGTGGAAAAGCGATCACCGGGTTGTCTGTGGAACTTGGAAGGGTGTGTTTTATTAAGTATCCGGTTCTAGTTGTCATAAGGTCAAGGTACAACTCCAAGTCGTCCTGTTACCGAAGATCACGGCTATTCGAATAGATTAACTTCCCTGCAGGGGTGCACCAACTTACCCAACACGCTTGATCCCATTTGGCCGGACACACTTTCCTGGGTCATGCCCGGCCGCGGAAGATCAACACGTCGCAGCCCCACCTAGGCTCAACAGAGAGGTCAGCACGCCGGTCTAAACCTAGGCGCCCAGGGGCCTGGGCCCATCGCCCTTAGCACACCTGCACGTTGCGTGGGCGGCCGGAAGCAGAACTAGCCCCCTTAATACAAGAGCAGGCTTACGTTCCAATTCGGCGCGCGCCGCTCAGTCGCTGACGTCACGAAGTGCTTCGGCTGATACCACGACGTCGGGATACCCATAACTACTCCCGCATAGATGGTTAGTGCGTATAGGCTCGTAGCCAACTCAGATCAAATACCAAGATCTCGTTAAGCGTGTTAAATATCCGCGAACGCCGACCAGGGCCAGGCCCACCTGTCTCCTAGGTGGTCTCAACCTGCCCTGCCACTCCGCCACAAAGTAACAGTCGGGGGCCGTCGGGAACCCAGGCCCACCTCTACCGGGATGGAGCCACCTGCCCCTTCAGCCCCCCATCTCCGAACAGTATCATAGGTAATGTAACTGAGCAAAGTATATCGTATATGCCCGTGACCACCTCCCGAAGTGATCACGGCCCAGTAGTATAGCATGGCAGACGGACAAGAGTGTAGGGCCACTGATGGAACACTAGCATCCTATACTAAGCAGTAGGATAGCAGGTAATGGTAACAACAGTAGTAGCAAGGACAGGCTATGCATCAGGATAGGAATAACGGAAAGCAGTAACATGCTACACTACTCTAATGCAAGCAGTATAGAGAAAAGAGTAGGCGATATCTGGTGATCAAAGGGGGGGGGGGCTTGCCTGGTTGCTCAGACAAGGAGGGGTCGTCGGTGACGTAGTCGACCACAGGGGCATCAGCAGCGGTCTCGGAGTCTACCGGAAAGGAGTAACGGAGGGGGAACACAATAAATAACAGAGCAATCAAATGTAACACAAAGCACGGCGCGACAATACGTTGTGCTAGGGGTGACCTAATGTAGGGATAGGCGATACCGGTGAAGGGGGAAACATCCGGGAAAGTATCCCCGGTGTTCCGTGTTTTCGGGCAGAGGAGCCGGAGGGGGAAAGTTGCGAGTTTGATATGTTTGGAGTGTGTGGCGGACGAACGAGCTGCGTATCCAGATTCGTCTCGTCGTTCTGAGCAACTTTCATGTTGAAAATAATTTAATCCGAGTTACGGATTAAAAGATATGATTTTCTAAAGATTTTATTAATTTCTAGAATTTAATTAATTATTTAATTTAATTTCGGAAATGGAATTATGACATCAGCATGATGTCATGCTGACGGCAGCAGTCAACAGAGTTGACTGGTCAACCTGACATGTGGGCCAGTGGGACCCACCTGTCATACACTGTTTAGTTAATTAGGGTTAGGTTAACTAATTACTGCTTAGTTAGACTAACAGGTCAATTTAGACTAATTAAGTAGGATTAATTAACTTAATTAATTTAGTTAATTAATTAATTAATTTAATTATTATTATTATTATTATTATTATTAAAACGTTCTGGGCAGGGGCCCACTTGTCATTGGCCCCGGGGGCCTTAGCGGGCGCCGGGTACTGGGTGCAGGCGCCACCCGAATGGGCGCTGGCGCTGGGCGCACTCGAGCGGTCGCTGGGCGACGGGCACCAGCCCGCCCGGCAAGGCACATCGGGGCGAGGCCATGGCCGGCTGCGAGCGCGGGAGCAGCATGGAAGGGGGCTGCGGGCGAGGCCAGGGCGAGTGGGAGCGCGGTCAGAGCCGAGGCCAGGGGCTCCAGCGTGGGCACGTGCGGGAGGTGATGGTGGGCACGGCAAACTCGGCAGGTCGCCAAGGCAGGGGAGGCTGGTGGCCACGGCGAGCGCGGGCTGGGGCGCGGTGACCGCGGGCGGTGGCGAACAGGGGTGAGGTCGGGGCGGTGACCGCGAAGCACGGGGCCACGTGAGTGCGTGCACGGGACGCACGTCGAGGCGAGGGAGAGAGAGGGGGCCGGGGCCTCACCAGGTACCTGCAGGGAGCGGGGCAGTGGGCGTGATGGAGGTCGGGGAGGGCCGACGAGGGAGATCCGGCGGAGCGGGTGGCAGTTTGGCGGGGGAGCGTTCCGGCGAGATCCGCAGAGTTTCGGGCGGCGCAAGGCGTGCGGCAAGGGAGGTGCGGTCGAGGCGGCCGGCGAGGTGGCGCGGTCAGCGATTGGCGTGGCGAGCGTCGGGCGGTGGAGTTGGGGGTTCCAGGCGGCGGTGGCCTCCCCTGGATCCCGATCTAGATCGAGAGATAGGAGGGGGGCGCGCAGGGTAGGGCGAGTGGGGGTCGGGGAGCGGGTTAGGGTTTGCGGGGTGGGGGAATAAGGGGAGGGAGTGGCCGACTGGGCCCTTGCCCAGCTGGGCCGGTGGCCGAATGGACCGGCCAGTTGGGTCGGCTGGCCCGGGGGGGTGCTTGCTTTTCTTTTCCTCTTTTTTTTTGTTTTCTCCTTTTGTATTTTCTTTCTTTTATTTATTTTCTATTCTGTTTTACTTCATTTTAAATCATTTAGGCAATTTCTAAAATGAGTTTGCTGCACTACAATTACCTATGCCATTTTTGGCACAACCCGAACATTTTTGTTACATTGTTTGAAAACTTTTATTGTTGACATTAATTTGAATTTGAATTTTGAAGCGGTTTCGAATTAACCCGAGATTAACTACAGTGACAGAGGTGACGTGGCACCAATAACGTGAGATTACTGTAGCATGATTATCCGGGTGTCACAATTCTCCTCCACTACAAGAAATCTCGTCCCGAGATTTAAGAGGGGAAGTGAGGGGAAGGGATTTGGCTACGAAATTCTAACGAGCGTTCTGAATCTTGGTTGCTCTTCTCGAAGCGGTCGATCCATTATGTTGATGTCTTCATTTTTCTGCTTCAAGTCATCATGATGTAGTACACATCCTTTCTTCGGGATTTTCATCGTACTTATGGAAAAGAATAAGGGGTGGGCATTCTGGGAGAAACGGACCTCTGCAAGGTCGACTATCTGGTTTATAACTCAGGGAATGTGGTAGAAAGTAACTCTCGAGTTGAAACTTAAGAAAATATCGAGAACAAAGTAAGGAGGTACCACGGGAAGTTTCGAGCGGGTAGGCAATCGCTCGATGCTTGAAACGAAGTGTGAAAGGGGTTTAGAGCAAGGGGAATAAGGATTGCGTTTGATACCAGAATAGATTACTAGGCAAGTGGCCGTGAATTACATATGAGGCCACGCGCGAGGAATAACTTTGGAAACAGGGGGTGTACAGGAGAGTCAGGTTTCGATCATGTGGAACTGTGGGTTATGGGCCCACCATGTGGGTTAAAAGTAGGAAGGTGATGACGTCTTACACGATCATGTAAGCGAGGCATGCCAGAGGATAGCCTATCAGTTATGTCTGCAACAACATCGATACCAAGGGCGAGGGACGAAGAGAACCATTTTCCTGCTCGTTGAACGAGGCGGACAAATAGGCAAAGTTCTCGTCCATCGGTGGTTACCGGAATGCTATCAACAAAAGCAATAGGGTCTTACTGACAGAGTGGTACAATGAGGTGTTTACATAAGTAGGGACATATTACTGCTTATATAATACAGATCACAAGAAGGTTTAAACAAAACAATGGAAATGAAAATGTGTTTAAACACATATTTCAGGGGTATATCCTTCCCAAGGACAAGCAGAGCATGATATCCATGACAGGATATAATGTAGAAAACTCTTCAGGTAGGGGGGAGAAATTCCATGACATTACCCATACAACGGTGTTTGGATAACTGAGCAAGAAACATTTAGCATCGGGCTTCAAATGTTCTTGTTGAAAATCAGAGTATCACAGACATGCTTCGAGATAGCATTGACATGGTCACTGGGTAAAGATCAGACTTTGGATACTCGAAGGATCCATCAGGCACAGCTTGTAGAATACGTCTTACAATTTCCTCATGGAAGAATGGATAGCATTGCTAAAAGGAAAATTATAACAATAGGTCCTCCGGTCAGGTGTGCTAGGCATGACATCACCTTGTCGAGTCGGAAAAAAAAGACCAACGTAATAACTCTTGGAAAATGTGTCCCAACCATCATATCTGACCGGGATTCATATCTAATTAGTGTTAGGATACCTCGGGCTCAGGATGCTTGAGAAGAAAAGGTTCAACACCAACTGACGAGATGAGAATGTAAGATTCTCGGGAAATGACTATGGAAGTGAGTTCGAAGACGAGGATTCATCATCATTAAACCAAGGAGAGGATGAGGGGGTGGCTGATGGGCTCAGCGACAATTCATCGAGAATTCCAAACGGATGGATTTCCACAATTATGTAAACAAGGAGATACCATTTGCCAGATCAAAAGTTATAATGATGCATGCTCGAGGAAAACCTACACAAGTAAACATTGGTTGAAAGATGCACCCATAATATGGACTTAGGTAGCATGATCAATGTTTAGAATGGTGATTCAATTATCGAAAGACTTAGAATGAAACTATCGCCCATTCACTTCAAAGCAATAGGGTTGCTAGAAGTACAGAATCCAAGCAGCACGGTTCACGTGTTGGTATCCCGGTTAAAATCAACACGGGGACCCAGGAATGAGCGGAGATGGCAAGAAGTATTACTATACCAAGAATTCTTAAGAGGTGGTGAAATACTCACAACATTCTTGACATAAAAGATGGTAATACTCCAAGGTAAGGAAGAACAAACGCTGGATAGCAAGGAACTCAAGGTATAACACAAAACACGATCATGTTTGTGTTGGAGGGGAGGCAATAAACTGGCCGATGATAAGACAAATCATCGAGGGCAAGGATGGTATTTCTCATCATGAATTCGATTGACATCTTGGAAGAGCTCATAAGGTTTATGATGATCACAACACATTTGTCGAGAGATTTCATGAAGATGTAATCAATCAGCGACGACACCAAGCCAAGGAAATGGTGAAGAAAAAGGCTATTATAACTATAGATAAGATGCCATCTCAGAATTTAGAGTTGTCTCTCAAGACAAACAATATGATGGTGAAAGTTTGATGTAAGCTTAGAGCACTGTCGGGATTGTGTCTCGAGGATGAAGGACATAGGTAGAATGGTCAAGCAGTCAGCCTCAAGATGATGATGTAGTCAATCAGCTGGGAATGACACGATCGAGTACAAACTCATAAGCAATGAAGATTACTAAGAGTTGTTGAATCGCACTGTGGACTCGATTCAGTTGTTGGTGTCCTTGAGGGGTTCTAACAACTCAGAACCCGTTGGAAAAATGGAATCGACGAGAATAATAGTTGATGAAGAATTCATAAGAAGTTAAGTAGTTCTGGGGTATTCTTGATATACCGGAGGTAATACTCGACGACATATCAAAGTAGAGGTTGGACTGGTGTATTGATCCACAGAAGACAAGTGCTTAAACTTGCCCGAGAAATGGGATCAAAGAAGAACATATGGTCGGAACCACAATTGCGAAAGATCAATTCTCCGATACCAAAGGATATTATATCAAGGAAATAGCTATTATCGCAAGAAGCTCCCATGATAGGATCTACATCGTGTCCATGGGCATGAACACAAAGGTTCAAGGTCGACCCCCACTTCTTTAATGCATATCATTTCATTCACCTCTCGCTTTGATATAACTGCAGTGTTGGAATTTTATCTGGTAGAACACCGAAAGAGTATGACTTGTGAAAACTTTCAGGTTCTCACTGATTAGGTAAGGCGTTGGTTCAACCCAACGGGGCTTCTTAGAACATATACCACAAGTTTCAAAAGTAAATACACAAGCTCGAAAGCAGAGCATGGTTGGCCAAGCAGAGGATACAATTTACCAAAGGCAATATACACCCGTGGAAAGGCTCACAAGGTTATTGAATATGAAGGACGATGTCGGATGAAATCCAACAATGGATTGGGCGATCCACAACGGAGCTGATGTGAGTATCTGTACTCAATCAGAGGAAGAAAGATTGCACGGGCATCAGATTATAGAACATCTGAATAATTCGATGCTTAGATAACAAAGGAATTATGATTTCCAATACAAGGGATCAGAAGCAGACACTCTGATCAAGGATGGATAAGTTGGATAGACCAGAGGCACAATTGACGACAAATAGTTTGGTCCAGAACCAGCTCATGTTCAGAATGATGTCTGAGCCGGAAAGATAATTTAGAAGGGTCGATTGATGATTCTGTGCATTCGCACACATGTTGAATCAATAGGATCAAAATGACGGTGTCTAAGGATACTAACGAATATTGCCAGACATATGGAAAGCATCCATAATGCAAGCAGACAAGTATTGCAGAGCAATAAGCTACTGAGGAATTTTGGAGGATCGAATAGTAATTCAAAGACCATTGTGAAACACATGAACAACTGGGGATGAATGGATACTCGATAAGGGCGAGAAATTATCCGTAGGGGTATTCCGGTGGAAAGGAACTGCAAGGCAGTAGGCACAAAGTATTCTCGGATCAATAGAGAGAATTTCAGGGTATCTTCCAATGACAAGATCAACTGGGAACAAAAGTAAGAACGACATATGTATGTATTTATCCATAGGGATATTTTGGTGGTAAGGAATTGCAAAAGTAACGGACACAAATTCTCGGGTTACAGCGGAGAGTATCTTCAGAGTCTTCATGTGCAGCAGACGATCATTAGTAATAAGGGGCTCTCCGGGTGAAAGTGATAACGAGATCCTAATGTTAGATTTAGCAAAATCCATTTAACCCTAATAGAAGAGAGATCAGAGTCCCAGAGTATAGACAAGGAGTAAAAGATCCTAATACCACCCAATGGCGACGTGGGCCCATGGGACGCACAGCCATGTCAGTAAAAGTTTTGTAAAGTCTAGACTCGACTTCGGCCAAGGAGTTGGAAGGGGGATTCCTACAGGCAACCTGGCTCTGATACCAACTTGTAACGCCCCCGATTCAATCGTACACTAATCATGCACGCAAACGTGTACGATCAAGATCAGGGACTCACGGGAAGATATCACAACACAACTCTAAAAACATAAATAAGTCATACAAGCATCATAATACAAGCCAGGGGCCTCGAGGGCTCGAATACAAGTGCTCGATCATAGACGAGTCAGCGGAAGGAACAATATCTGAGTACAGACATAAGTTAAACAAGTTTGCCTTAAGAAGGCTAGCACAAACTGGGATACAGATCAAAAGAGGCGCAGGCCTCCTGCCTGGGATCCTCCTAAACTACTCCCGGTCGTCATTACCGGCCTGCACGTAGTTGAAGGCACCTCCATTGTAGCAGGAGTCGTCTTCGATGGTGGCGTCTGGCTCCAGGGCTCCAGCCTCTGGTTGCGACAACCAGGTAGAAGGGAAAGGGGGAAAAGAGGGAGAAAAGCAACCGTGAGTACTCATCCAAAGTACTCGCAAGCAAGGAGCTACACTACATATGCATGGGTATAAGTGTAAGGAGGCCATATCAGTGGACTGAACTGCAGAATGCCAGAATAAGAGGGGGGTAGCTAGTCCTTTCGAAGACTACGCTTCTGGCAGCCTCCGTCTTGCAGCATGTAGAAGAGAGTAGATTGAAGTCCTCCAAGTAGCATCTCCAAGTAGCATCGCATAGCATAATCCTAACCAGGCGATCCTCCCCTCGTCGCCCTGTGGAAAAGCGATCACCGGGTTGTCTGTGGAACTTGGAAGGGTGTGTTTTATTAAGTATCCGGTTCTAGTTGTCATAAGGTCAAGGTACAACTCCAAGTCGTCCTGTTACCGAAGATCACGGCTATTCGAATAGATTAACTTCCCTGCAGGGGTGCACCAACTTACCCAACACGCTTGATCCCATTTGGCCGGACACACTTTCCTGGGTCATGCCCGGCCGCGGAAGATCAACACGTCGCAGCCCCACCTAGGCTCAACAGAGAGGTCAGCACGCCGGTCTAAACCTAGGCGCCCAGGGGCCTGGGCCCATCGCCCTTAGCACACCTGCACGTTGCGTGGGCGGCCGGAAGCAGAACTAGCCCCCTTAATACAAGAGCAGGCTTACGTTCCAATTCGGCGCGCGCCGCTCAGTCGCTGACGTCACGAAGTGCTTCGGCTGATACCACGACGTCGGGATACCCATAACTACTCCCGCGTAGATGGTTAGTGCGTATAGGCTCGTAGCCAACTTAGATCAAATACCAAGATCTCGTTAAGCGTGTTAAATATCCGCGAACGCCGACCAGGGCCAGGCCCACCTGTCTCCTAGGTGGTCTCAACCTGCCCTGCCGCTCCGCCACAAAGTAACAGTCGGGGGCCGTCGGGAACCCAGGCCCACCTCTACCGGGATGGAGCCACCTGCCCCTTCAGCCCCCCATCTCCGAACAGTATCATAGGTAATGTAACTGAGCAAAGTATATCGTATATGCCCGTGACCACCTCCCGAAGTGATCACGGCCCAGTAGTATAGCATGGCAGGCGGACAAGAGTGTAGGGCCACTGATGGAACACTAGCATCCTATACTAAGCAGTAGGATAGCAGGTAATGGTAACAACAGTAGTAGCAAGGACAGGCTATGCATCAGGATAGGAATAACGGAAAGCAATAACATGCTACACTACTCTAATGCAAGCAGTATAGAGAAAAGAGTAGGCGATATCTGGTGATCAAAGGGGGGGGGGGCTTGCCTGGTTGCTCAGACAAGGAGGGGTCGTCGGTGACGTAGTCGACCACAGGGGCATCAGCAGCGGTCTCGGAGTCTACCGGAAAGGAGTAACGGAGGGGGAACACAATAAATAACAGAGCAATCAAATGTAACACAAAGCACGGCGCGACAATACGTTGTGCTAGGGGTGACCTAATGTAGGGATAGGCGATACCGGTGAAGGGGGAAACATCCGGGAAAGTATCCCCGGTGTTCCGTGTTTTCGGGCAGAGGAGCCGGAGGGGGAAAGTTGCGAGTTTGATATGTTTGGAGTGTGTGGCGGACGAACGAGCTGTGTATCCGGATTCGTCTCGTCGTTCTGAGCAACTTTCATGTTGAAAATAATTTAATCCGAGTTACGGATTAAAAGATATGATTTTCTAAAGATTTTATTAATTTCTAGAATTTAATTAATTATTTAATTTAATTTCGGAAATGGAATTATGACATCAGCATGATGTCATGCTGACGGCAGCAGTCAACAGAGTTGACTGGTCAACCTGACATGTGGGCCCAGTGGGACCCACCTGTCATACACTGTTTAGTTAATTAGGGTTAGGTTAACTAATTACTGCTTAGTTAGACTAACAGGTCAATTTAGACTAATTAAGTAGGATTAATTAACTTAATTAATTTAGTTAATTAATTATTTAATTTAATTATTATTATTATTATTATTATTATTATTATTATTATTATTATTATTAAAACGTTCTGGGCAGGGGCCCACTTGTCATTGGCCCCGTGGGCCTTAGCGGGCGCCGGGTACTGGGTGCAGGCGCCACCCGAATGGGCGCTGGCGCTGGGCGCACTCGAGCGGTCGCTGGGCGACGGGCACCAGCCCGCCCGGCAAGGCACATCGGGGCGAGGCCATGGCCGGCTGCGAGCGCGGGAGCAGCACGGAAGGGGGCTGCGGGCGAGGCCAGGGCGAGTGGGAGCGCGGTCGGAGCCGAGGCCAGGGGCTCCAGCGTGGGCACGTGCAGGAGGTGATGGCGGGCGCGGCGAACTCGGCAGGTCGCCAAGGCAGGGGAGGCTGGTGGCCACGGCGAGCGCGGGCCGGGGCGCGGTGACCGCGGGCGGTGGCGAACGGGGATGAGGTCGGGGCGGTGACCGCGAAGCACGGGGCCACGTGAGTGCGTGCACGGGACGCACGTCGAGGCGAGGGAGAGAGAGGGGGCCGGGGCCTCACGAGGTGCCTGCAGGGAACGGGGCAGTGGGCGTGATGGAGGTCGGGGAGGGCCGACGAGGGAGATCCGGCGGAGCGGGTGGCAGTTCGGCGGGGGAGCGTTCCGGCGAGATCCGCGGAGCTTCGGGCGGCGCCAGGCGTGCAGCGAGGGAGGTGCGGTCGAGGCGGCCGGCGAGGTGGCGCGGGCGGCGATTGGCGTGGCGAGCGTCGGGCGGTGGAGTCGGGGGTTCCAGGCGGCGGTGGCCTCCCCTGGATCCCGATCCAGATCGGGAGAGAGGAGGGGGTGCGCGGGGTGGGGCGAGTGGGGGTCGGGGAGCAGGTTAGGGTTTGCGGGGTGGGGGAATAAGGGGAGGGAGTGGCCGACTGGGCCCTTGCCCAGCTGGGCCGGTGGCCGAATGGACCGGCCAGTTGGGTCGGCTGGCCCGGGGGGGTGCTTGCTTTTCTTTTCCTCTTTTTTTTCGCCTTTTGTATTTTCTTTCTTTTATTTATTTTCTATTCTGTTTTACTTCATTTTAAATCATTTAGGCAATTTCTAAAATGAGTTTGCTGCACTACAATTACCTATGCCATTTTTGGCACAACCCGAACATTTTTGTTACATTGTTTGAAAACTTTTATTGTTGACATTAATTTGAATTTGAATTTTGAAGCGGTTTCGAATTAACCCGAGATTAACTACAGTGACAGAGGTGACGTGACACCAATAACGTGAGATTACTATAGCATGATTATCCGGGCGTCACAATGCGGTACCGCCAGCGCTCGAGGCGGCCCTTGCGGGCGGAGCGGTATGAGTCGGGCAGCGCCTCCTGCTCCGCCCGCTCCGCGGCGATCTTCTCCTCTACCTACAGGTGCTCCTGGAGGAGATGGTGGTTGTAGGCGGCGTCGGCCTGCGCCTCCCGGAACTTCTGCTCACACATCTGCCTCACCTTGTCCATATATTGGGCACGGGCCTCGCCGATGGTCATGGTGCAATGCACCGGCGAGGATGGCGTGGAGGAGGGGGTTAGCGCCGGATCGTCGACTACCATGTTCTCCATTGGGACATCGTCGTCCTCCGGCTGCCTGCCGGCCAGCCGGTCGGCAGCAATGGCTGGTATCTCCTTGTGGTCCGTCGTCCGCCCGTCCCGGAAAGGGCTGGAGCGCGAGGAAGCCATGGTGGGCAGTAGTGGTGCGGACAGGAGAAAGGCAATGGATGCGGTTGACTGTGGCTATGGCCGGCGTAGCAGTTTATATAGCAATGGTGGGCGGGCGGAGGGACGGACGTGTGATGCCGGAGTAGCCGCCTCGCCAACCGCGTATCATTAATGTGTGTGGCAGATGGATGGACGGACGACACTTGTGTCGTTTGAAGGCAGAGCAATCGCCTGCACCGGGAAGCGGGGCGGCCGGTGCTGACTATTTCGGGCGGAAAGCACGCACGGGCGAGGAGATCACTTTACTTGGATAGGATGACAATGGGGACCCACCAGGTCCATAGCCTCACGTACGGAAGTGCCTCCTTATTATATATATATATATATATATAACTATAATTTATTTTGCTTCCTCCTGGTTTCCTGACATCACGGTCCCGCACCATTGTCTACCTATGTACTCCCTCCTTTCCGGTTTATAGGGCTTATCTCAAAATTTTAGTTTTTCCATTTTATAAGGCTCAATTTGGTTGTTTTCCATCACATGTTCAGATCCCAAGGTGCATTAAATCATTGCATGCAAGTATTAAGAGAAAATTGACCAATGCATGTACTTTATGCATGCATGCATTGTAATTAATGCATTGATAAACATAATTTTTTGAGGATAACAAGAGCATTAATTAGGTGCTTTTGCAAAACTAGAAAAACTATTCCACCACTCGCCATCTACCTTGATTGGTGAGATTTTTGAATTGAGCATTATAAACCGGAAAGGGGGAGTAGTCAATAAATGAGAGAATCGCACAAGAAGCGGCCGACAGCTGGGACCAAGCAGCTCGAGCAGTATTTGTGTTTTTGAGGTGTGAGCACTACAGAGTTTTTCGATGTTTACCCCAGATATTAATTTTTCTCCTTTGAACAACAACGAAAACATCGCTGCAGGTATTAACTGGGCGGGCTGTGGCCCGTCTAGCCCAGGCCAGATATCCAGCCCAAATATTAATTTTTTTTCAAGTTGGAAATGGCTAGCCCAGCTATACTTTTTTTAGGAATACCCAGGCAAGGTCAAGTTGTTATTCTCCGCCCCGCTGGGCTGCAAATCTTTCCTAGGAGGGATGCGTTAGGCTTAACAAGAAAATGGGCTTTAAGAAATAATAAATGGGATATAATTATAAAAATTGGGTAGTAACTATAAATAAATGCACCAAACAGTGATTACTTTATAAAATATTATTGGAATATTGAAAATTTTAATTTCATTAATTGTTGCGAGCGGAATGTTTTGTTGGATTTTTACGCAATATAAATTTATATTGAAATTGTATTTAATCTGACTAAAATTCCGGGATAAAAATATTCGGATCCCATCAAAATGTGGGAAATTTTATTGAATTCTATTTTGAACGGTTGGTTGAAATGGGATGTACTTTTAACAAACTGTAAATGGGCTGTAGTAAATTCCATTAGAATTCAAAAATGGGCTACACATTCTTACAAATCTCAAATGGGCTACAAGTTCTCTGCCACACACTTCTGGCCTTACTAAGTTGACGCGTCCCCTAAAAAATAGAGTTGACAGGTATGCAAGGCTTTGTCAACTTATAGTCAACACATGGTTCTAGCAGCAGTGGCCGTTGGATGTCCATCCAACGAATGCCGTACTTCTTCTTCAATCTCGGATATTCTAGCTTCACCCGCCCAAAAAATGAGTCATCCCCCTGACATCTGGGGCGCACCGTTTTGGAAGCTGGCCTGTGGGCCTACTAAGTTGACGTATAAAGGGCTTTGTTAACTTAGTCAATATAAATGATTCTAGCTGCAGTGACCGTACGATGTCCATCCAACGGCCGTCATGCTTCTTCAACCTCTAGTCTTCTTGCTCCAACCGCCCAAAGCAGCGTCGGTCGTGCCGCCTGCTCCTGCCTCCTGTGGCCGGCTGTGCTGCCACGGAGGCCTCACCACCCCCTACTACTCCCACCGCTGGCCAGGCCATCCCTCCACTCACCCACTGACCCACACCCCGTGTTATTCTACGGCGACAGCAGCGTAGCCGAACCAGTGAACCCTCGTACTCCTCTCCGCATGTGCATCCACTATCGTGTCTTCCCCGGCTCCATGTCGTCCCCTTCCTAGGCCTCGCTGTCGTCCACCGCCGTGGTGCTCTCGGCGCGGGGTGGTCAACGTGTGTAACGCCCCAGATTCGATGCGCCAGGTGTCTACCAGTTATTCACCGTCATTGCCATGTCATTTGCTTTCGTGTTGCTTTTTATCATGTTCATCATGTGCATTGCATTGCATACATGTTCGTCTCATGCATCCGAGCTTTTCCCCGTTGTCCGTTTTGCAATCCGGCACTCCTATGTCAACCGGCGTCCCCCTTTTGTCTCCTGTTGTGAGCGGGTGTTAAAATTTCTCGGAATGGCCCGAGGTTTGCCAAGCGGCCTTGGTATAGCACCAGTAGACCGCCTGTCAAGTTTTGTGTCATTTGGAGGTTGTTTGATGCCCCAACGGTTAACCGCGTAGCCTGAAACCCCTCTCTCTTTGTAGCCCAACCCCACTTCACCACAGCCCATGAGCCCATCCAAACCCCCTCCATCCTCTCGGTCGTTCGATCACGATCGTGTGGGCAAAAACCTCTCCTCATTTGGACTCTTCTAGCTCCCTCTATCTATAAATAAGTCCTCCCCTCCATTTTTCGCGAATGAATCCCCCCAAACCCTAGATCTTTTCCCCTCTCGCCCGCGGGACATGTCCGTCCCGGACCAGACGAAGCCCACACCACCGCCCGCAGCCAATCTCCTCCTGCCACGTCAGCCCCGCCATCCTCTCTCTCCTCCCT
>NC_057798.1:467327680-467331532 GCF_018294505.1 Triticum aestivum | reverse complement strand
CCGCCCGCCTCCTCGCCGCCCGCGCCCGAATCCGGCAGGAGGAGGTCTCCCTGGCCCCGGATCCGCCTCCCCGGCGTCTTCCTCGCCCTCTCTGGCCGTCTCCCTCCTCTCCGGCATCTTCTCCGATGAACTCTGGCAAACCTCAAAAATCGTGCAGATCTGCAGGTTGACCCCCGAAAATTCCACCAAGTCCTGAAATTATTTGCATTTTGGTCCCCTGTTCATCGCATCATAACTTGCTTCATATTGCTCCGTTTCATGTGTGTAATATATCAAAATGTTCGCCATGAGATGCTCTACATTTCATTCCATTGTGCCATGTTTGTTTGAGTCCATATTGATGCCTGAATCATTGTTACAAGAGTGCTATATGATGTTAATCTGCTGAAACTGTTATAACTTGGTGATTTGTCATTTTTGTTGCATTTTGTGTGTGCATCCTATGAGCATGAGCTCTACAGGTGTTTTGATCTATGTTATGCCATCTTTACAGGGGTTCCATCCATGTATTTTTGTGAGTCTTATAGTGAGTGCATCAAGCTTGTTAAGTAGGGTACTTGATGTTATTGTTTTGCTAGGCTGAATATGTTATTTCGTGATGCTATGTAAACCTGCTGCTAGAAGTCATTCTATGCATAACCTGGAGATGTTCACTAAGGATGTTTTGTTATACATGTCATGCTCTATCCATCCATGCCACTGGTTGCATTTATGGCTTGCTATAGATTGTTGTAATCTTGCTCTCAAGTTGCTAAATAGTATTGTTGTCAGCCTGTTAACATTAAGTTCAAATTTGCCATGTGATTTGCTAGTGATCCATGTACCCTATGAACTTGATATTGCCATGCTTAGCTTCATAAACATGTCTTCTTTCTGTTGGTTGCCTTGCCATGCCATGTATTGCTCTGTGATGAGTGGTACAAGCTCACCAACATGCCTACTTATTGTTGTTCCTGCCATGTATGAATCTGTCATAACTTGCCATGTTTACATGGGTGCCATCATATCTTCTGTTCCTTTTTGGCTCATGGTCAGTAAGGTACTTTTGTTCTATGCAACTAGTAGATTCATTCCATGCCTTTGTTTGCCATGATAAGGTTCTGTAAAATGTTGTTTGATAGCTCTCAACATTGCAACCTGATGTTATTTCTGCCAAGCCTGTAAATTGTTATTATTTGCAATCTTGCCATGTGTTTTTGAGCATGTTCTAGTGTTTTCTGGAGATAGCTCAGTGTTCATGTTTTGTTATGCTTTACCTGTACATCATGTCCATGCCTTTTGTTCTCATGTTGGTGTGCTGTAGCATGTTGTTTTGATGCTTGCAAGATGCCTAGTTGCTGTTATGGACAGATTGTTGTTATGACTTGTATAGAGTGTATGTGTTGCACCGTTGCTCCGTTTTGAGTGTGCTCTATATGAAACTTGCTTGATTTTGCATGTAGTTTCATATTACCTTGTTGCATCCATGTTTTGAGGTGTTTTTTTTATGTTTGTATGCATTTTGCATCAATGCCATGTTTAACTTGTTTTGCTCATATCTTCTAGGCCGTAGCTCTGAACTAAATGAACTTTATATGTAACTTGACTAGAATCTGGTGTAGATCATCTTTGTGCATCTTAACTTGATGTTTAACAAATTGAACATAAGGTTTATTCAGATCTGGACCTATTTCGAAATTTGCATATGAGGACTTACCGGAATTGTTATATGTTGTTTCCGGCCTCATTTAAACTTGCTTTGATGTGTTGTTCTTGTTTGCATCATCTCTTGCCATGAGTAGCTTCATGTAGCTTTGTCATGCATCATGCTTGGTTGTGCATCATGTCTTGTATATGTGTGGTGTGTTTACCATGTTGTGTGCTTCTCTCGTTAGTTTCCGTTTCGTTGCGATCGTGAGGATTCATTCATCTATACTTAGTTCGTTTTCATGGCTTCATCTTCTTCATGGACCCATTCTTCTTCCTAGCGGGATTTCAGGCAATATGACCACTACCCTGGATCTCACTACTATCATTGCTATGCTAGTTGCTTCGTTCTATCGCTTTGCTGCGCAACCTATCATTTGCTCTTCAAGCCTCCCAATTTGCCATGTCAGCCTCTAACCTTTTTCACCCTTCCTAGCAAACCGTTGCTTGGCTATGTTACCGCTTTTGCTCAGCTCCTCTTATAGCGTAGCTAGTTGCAAGTGAAGTTGAAGATTGCTCCATGGTGGACAGGATTATGTTGGGATATCACAATATCTCTTATTTTATTAATGCATCTATATACTTGGTAAAGGGTGGAAGGCTCGGCCTTATGCCTGGTGTTTTGTTCCAGTCTTATCACCCTAGTTTCCGTCATACCGGTGTTATGTTCCCGGATTTTTGCGTTCCTTACGCGGTTGGGTGATTTATGGGACCCCCTTGACAGTTCGCTTTGAATAAAACTCCTCCAGCAAGGCCCAACCTTGGTTTTACCATTTGCCTCACCTAGCCCTTTTTCCCTTGGGTTTCCGGAGCTCGAGGGTCATCTTTATTTACCCCCCCCCCCGGGCCAGTTCTCCTTCGAGTGCTGGTCCAAACCGAGCGATGTCCGGCGCCCCCTGGGCAATCAGGGTCTATGCCAACCCGACGTCTGGCTCATCTGGTGTGCCCTGAGAACGAGATATGTGCAGCTCCTATCGGGATTTGTCGGCACAACGGGCGGTCTTGCTGGTCTTGTTTTACCATTGTCGAAATGTCTTGTAAAACGGGATTCCGAGTCTGATCGGGTCTTCCTGGGAGAAGGTATATCCTTCGTTGATCGCGAGAGCTTATCATGGGCTAAGTTGGGACACCCCTGCAGGGTTTAAACTTTCGAAAGCCGTGCCCACAGTTATGTGGCAGATGGGAATTTGTTAATGTCCGGTTGTAGATAACTTGACACCAGATCCGAATTAAAATGCATCAACCGCGCGTGTAGCCGTGATGGTCTCTTTTCGGCGGAGTCCGGGAAGTGAACACAGTTTTGGGTTATGTATGACGTAAGAAGGAGTTCAGGATCAGTTCTTGATCATTGTTAGCTTCACGACTGTTCCGTTTGTTCTCTTCTCGCTCTTATTTGCGTATGTTAGCCACCATATATGCTTAGTCGCTGCTGCAACCTTACCACTTTACCCCTTCCTTTCCCTTTAAGCTTTGCTAGTCTTGATACCCATGGTAATGGGATTGCTGAGTCCTCGTGGCTCACAGATTACTACAACAACAGTTGCAGGTACAGGTTATGTGATGATCATGATGCGAGAGCGATGCTTGCTTGTCTTGAGTTCTTTTTCTGCTTCTTCTTCGATCAGGGGATAGGTTCCAGGTCGGCGGCCTGGGCTAGCAGGGTGGATGTCGTTTGAGTTTTTGTTTGTGTTTCATCCGTAGTCGGATGGTGCTCTTGTGTATGATGATGTTGTATTATGGTGGCATTGTATGCCTTTTGTATGTATCCCCATCTTTTATGTAATGTTGATGTAATGATATCCACCATGCAGAAGCATTTCAATATGCGGTTCTGTCCTTGGTGGGACCTTCGAGTCTCTTTAGGATAGTATTGCATATTGGGCGTGACAACGTGGTCAAGGAACGACTTCCATCGGACGTGGACTGTACGTGGAGAGGCTGACAGCTGGGTCCACGGCAGCCGCAAGGAAGTGCCTACTTATTACGCGCGAAATAATTATTCCTCCACCTGAGAGTGAGGACCCACCGGACGGGCCACCGTATTTCGCGAAAAAAATGATTCGCCCCCTGACTGCTGGGACCCACGAGCTACATCTTCGCACGCAAGGAAGTGTGTCTGAAAAAAAAACGATTCGCCCCCCTGACTGCTGGGACCCACCAGCTACA